>NW_018252507.1:266807-292540 GCF_001263595.1 Phalaenopsis equestris
TCATATTCTATTTTCCTTTTGCTTGATCTAGGTGTCATAAGAAATATAGAAAAATTTGATAAAAATTTTGAATAAATCCTAAAATTTTGAAAATAAAAAATGTAAACCAATTTAAACTGAAATCCACTAAATAAGAGTTTTTCACCAAATCATTTTCTCAAAATCTCCCAAAAAAACATCAAAATTTTAGATCTAGTCAATGTGAGAAAACTCTTTGGTGAAAATAAAAAATTTTTACTTTAAAGTGTAGCTCTTACCTAGAGAAGATAAAATTTGAATTTCCTTTGCCTCTAAATCGCCCCAAATTCGCCCAAAATCAAGCCCTAGGCGTAAAACTTAAGGTTGAAGTTAACTTAACGAGTAAAAATGGAGATTTAAGGTGAAAATTGTGAATTAAAAGGTTAATTCGCCGCTCTCGGGTCGAAGGCACCATCGGCGCCAATGTCAGCACCGTCGACACTGAATGACTGAAATTCACTATTTTGATTTTTCAAATTTTCAAATTCCTTTAAATTTTCTCCAAAATTTTTTTAAGTAATTTTAAACATAAATTTTATCTAAATTCATAAATACACATTTCACAAACAATCATTTTCACAAACAACAACAAACTAACTTTTATATATGAAAATACCCTTTTCACAAACACATTTCACAAATCATAAATTCACACCTATGAAGTAAACTAATTATAAATCATGTCAAAATCAAGCCACAACACTAAATGCTGACACAAAACTAAGCACATAATCAAAGTTTAGAATAAGCCAAATCAAACCTAATCAAATCCACACAATTACACTAAACAAGTAAACATTTTTAAACAAGTAGAGAATTCACAATCCTCAATCATTCAGCCTCATCTTCTGTGCTATCATCTCTTCTAATATCTCCCATATTTTGATAATGAACATATAGGATGTAGAAGGATTAGTACAAGAATTGATCTGTCGAATTTTCTTTGATCCACCACTTTTCTTTAAACATCTGAACTAATCCTGCTTCAGAAGTTCCAGTGTAATCAAATTTAACTTTCATTCTCAAATCTAGGGGATTAAAAAAATACTTGAACTCTCTTACTGCATTCATAATATTCTAAAGTTCTCTTTCAATTTTCTTTATTTTCTTCTCTAAAGCAAGCGAACTTCCAACTGTTGGTGGCATTAATGGAGATGAAGCTGTGAAGAAGGATCTATAATAACATTTAGTGCTTCATTTCCTTTACCAACATACTAATCATCAATAGGGATCGGGCTCCCATGGTAGTAAACCTTTTTTTCCAACTTCCATATGGCACTTGAGATTGACTACAAATCAAAAAAATCATAGAAGGATGCCCAAGTCCATAAATTGACCCATTCATAATGATTCCCATCACATATTTAAATATAATTGAACCTATATAAATAGGTTTTTCCATTTAAATACAGCAGTTTAAAATATCACTCTCCTTGATGACTCTACTGATCTTCATAGTAGGGAGTAATTTTGCACAAATAAGGAAATTTCAATGCTTTGAAATTAGATTAAGTGATGAAGCAAGAAAATTAATATATCCTTCAACTCGTACTTCCCAAATATCTCTTTCGTCTATCAGAAAATTATAAATATTTTGCATTAAATCACGCATAGAAATGAAATGTGCATAATGACAAATTGGAACATTTTTTATCGTATACGATTCATTAATCCTCGTTGGAGTAAATGGTACAGCCTTACCTCATATGAAGACAACTCCAAGGGTAATTCCATGTAAATTTGCATAGAATTCCTTCACTATAGATAAAACAACCGCAGTGGTAGCATAACACAGAACTTCCCATCACCTTTGCAGAATGATCTTGTCAACTTGAGCACTTGGATTGATCAGCCCATGATTCACAAATCCTCTTTCCTTGATCAATCTCTTCTTCACAATAACTTTATCGTATAATCTCTGCGCGTCGAAACTAATAAACTTTCTTCTATGAAAAACTCCATACCTTGAAGTATTTTTTGGAATTGAAAGCCATGGAATCTGAAAATAGAAAGTTTCTAGGCATCCTAGGAAATTTTTAGGACTTTAAAAACACCTATCAGCGGTTATTATGGATTGAAATCCCGCCAAAGTTTGCCAAAAATCGCAAAAACCGTCCAATCGCTCTCGGCGCTTCCAGCGCTCCCAATGGGCGCTGCCGACGCTCTCGATGGGTGCTTTCGGCTGCGATCAGCTTTCTTGGGTGCCTTTGACACCCATTTTTGCGTCGTTGATGTTAGTGGCCAAATTTTTTAGGTTTTCATTTTTTGTTGAATTAAATTCCAACTTTTCTTCCAATATTATTATTTGACTTAATTTATAATAAATGCAATTATCTAGGATTATTATATAATAATATAAAAGACACTTAACAAACTAAATAGTAATACATAGACATATAAGTAAGGGTTTCCTCCCAAAAAGCGCTTAATTTAACATCGGCAGCCCGACATGCTATTTGTTTAGTTGGGTTGACTTAACGTTAAAACTTCTTTAAACTGAGGTATGTGCCCTTCATAATAGTCTTTCAAACGATGCCCATTAACTTTAAATATCTTTCCAGTGTTAGGATCTTTAATCACAACAGTTCCATAATGATAGACTTTAATTAACTTAAATGGCCCTAACCATCTCGATTTTAGTTTTCTTGGAAACAATCTCAATCTTGTATTATATAATGGAACTTCTTATCCATGTTCAAATTTCTTCTTAATACTCTTCAGATCATGCCATATTTTCATTTTCTGTTTATAGATTTTTCTATTATCATATGCTTCATTTCTAATCTCCTCAAGTTCATTAAGTTGCAATAATCTTTTCTCACAGGTATCTTTTAGATTAAAATTAAATTCCTTAACAACCCAAAACACTTTATGCTTTAATTATTTCTAAATATCAGTATGTATGGGGACATTCCTATAGGAGTCTTACTAGCAGTTCTATATGCCCATAATGCTATGTCAAGTCTAGCAGACCAATCTAATTTATAAGCATTTACATTGTTTTCTAAAATGCATTTAATTTGAGGGTTTGTTATCTCTGCTAGACCATTAGTCTGAGGATGATACACAGTAGAGAATCTATGCATAATATCATATGTCTTAATTAATTTTTCGATTCTCTTATTCATTAAATGAGATCCTCCATTAGTAATAATTACACTCGGCACTTGTAAAAATATTTTTAATTACAAATTTAGAAACACCCCGAGCATCACATCTAGGTACAACAATAGCTTCAATCCATTTGGACATATAGTCAACAACAAGTAATATGTATAGATTTCCTAAAAATAATCTTTTGAATCTTATATAAACTTCTTTAATTGTGAGTTTCTTATATCAGGTGGTAGAATATCACTTACAATATAATTCACTATGTCTACATACCACGGTACGTCCATTTCATCAATACTATATAATTGTTCATCACGAAAATCCTTTAAAATTTCATTTGCAAAATTAGTTAATATTTCTTTTTCTATTCTAGAAAAATGATCAGTTATTTGATTATAATTTACCTTTTTATCAATCACGATAAAATCAAACTTTTGCAATAGAAGTATCCATCTAAATAATCTTGGTTTAGCATCCTTCTTTTCCATTAAATATTTAATAATAGAATGATCTGTATGCACTATACATTTAGTTCCAATGAAATAGGGTCTAAATTTATCATAGGCAGAAACAATATCTAATAACTCTCTTTTAGTAGTGTTGAAATTAATTTGAGCATCATTTAAAGTCTTACTAGAATAATATATAACTTTAAAAACTTTGTCGTGCCTTTTTCCTAATACTGCCCCAATATCATAATCACTAGCATTGCACATTATTTCAAATGATTTTTCCTAGTCAGGTGGTACTGCTATAGGTGCAGTTACTAACTTTTTCTTTAATAATTCAAATGCTTTTATGCATTCTTCTTTAAAATCAAATTTCGTATCTTTTTTTAAAGGTTGGCATATAGGCTTAGTTATTTTTGAAAAATTTTTTATGTAGCGCCTGTAAAAACCAGCATGTTCTACAAAACTTCTCACCCCTTTAACATTAGTAGGCGGTGGTAATTTTTCTATAACTTGGAATTTTGCAGGATCTACCTCCTTGCCTTTTTCAAAAATTTTATGCCCAAGTACAATACCTCCTGCAACCATAAATTGACATTTTTCCCAATTTTATACTAAATTGACTTTTTCACATACTTCCAGGACTTATTCTAAATTATTAAGGCATAATTCAAACGAAGTTCCAACTATAAAAAATTCATCCATAAACACTTTCATTCCATGTTCTATAAAATTACTAAAAATTGATATCATACATGTTTGAAATATTATAGGTGCATTGCGTAGTCTAAAAGGCATTCCACGAAAAGGAAATATTTCATATACATTATTTTCTCTTGATCCTCTGGAGCAATTGGAATTTGATTTTAACCGGTATATCCATCTAAAAACCAATAATACTTATTCCCAACAAATCTATCCAACATTTGGTTAAGAAAGGGTAAAGGAAAGTGATCTTTTCTGGTGGCCATATTTAATTTTCTTTAAGCATTACAAATTCACTAACCGGTTACTTGTCTTATTGGTATTAATTCATTTTTCTCATTTTCTTCAACAGACACTCCTTTTTTTGGTACACAGTGAATTGGGCTTACCCAAGCACTAACTGAATTAGGATATATAATTCAAGTATCTAACCATTTTGAAATCTCTTTTTTAACAACTTCTTTCATTATTGGGTTTAATCTTCTCTAAGGAATAGCTTTAGGTTCATGTTGTTCATCTAATAAAATTCTATGCATATAAATTTAAGGACTAATTCTTTTAATATATGCTAAAGTCCATCCAAAAACCTTTTTATACTTTTCTAACATATCTATCAACTTTTGTATACTTTTCTAACATATACTTTAATAACCGACAATGCAGGTGAATTTTCTAAAAATACATACTTTAAATGGGTAGGTAATATCTTTAATTCAAGTTCAGGTGGTTTAATACTTAAAGGAGTAAGATTTTTACTATCATTTTCCATCAAGTCATTTTCCATCAAGATCATTTTCCATCAAGTCAAACATTTCAAATTTTTCATGAATATAATCCAAATCTTCTTCTTTAATTTCATCTCCATTCTAAAAAATT
This sequence comes from Phalaenopsis equestris, assembly GCF_001263595.1. Classification (NCBI taxonomy): domain Eukaryota; kingdom Viridiplantae; phylum Streptophyta; class Magnoliopsida; order Asparagales; family Orchidaceae; genus Phalaenopsis; species Phalaenopsis equestris. The sequence goes on from NW_018252507.1 coordinate 271,970, forward strand.
TCTCCTTAAACTTATTTTCAAATTCTTTCTTAAATAACAAAGTTTTGTGTAAAATTAAACTTTTTCACATATCTTCAGATAAAATTTCTCCATAAATTAAACTTATTTCTTAATTTCATCTCCATTCTAAAGAATTTTAAATTAATGAATTTTAAAATTATCTGAAGTCTTATATTCATGAATTTTAAAGTCCTAGTGAATCTTAAATTACTCCTTAAACTTATTGGGGGTACTTCAGATAAGTTCACTCCCATTTGATCAATTTTTTTAGAAATAGCAGTAATTTAAGATGCCAAAATAGAAATTGCATCAGAATCATGAATACTGGCTACTCTCTTAGGATTTACCCTTTCATAGGGCCATTAAAGTAGCCATTTCTTAAATTAAAGAATATGCATCATCAAAAGGTTTTGACATTAATGATCTCCTCGCATCAGCATCTATAATAGATCTAAGTAATCCCACTAATCCATTGTAAAATGTTTAAATTATTAACCAATCTCGTAAATAATGACGTGGACATTTTCTAAGAAGATCTTAAATCTTTCCCAGGCCTCATTTTGTGATTCCCCATCAAACTAACAAAAATATGTAATACCATTTCTAAGCTTAGATGTTTTCAAGGATGGAAAATATTTAGCCAAGAATTTTTGTGATAGTTTTCCCTAAGTTTTAATAGATCTAGGTGCTAATGAATTTAACCAATCCTTAGCTTTGTCCCTTAATGAAAAAGAAAATGTCTAAGCCTAACAGCATCATTAGACACTACGTCATATTTATATGTAGCATAATTTTCAAGAAAACTAGCAAGATGTAAGTTAGGATCTTCAGTTGGTGATCCTCCAAACTGATTATTTTCTGATTCTGATTATTTTGTACCATTTGGATAATAGCAGGTTTAAGCTCAAATGAATTAGCAACAACATCAAGATTTTCAATAATCAAGTTAAGTTTATCTACTATCGGATTCACATAGTCTTTTAAAGATCTTTGTCGATTCTCATTTATTGGACTATTTAAGTTATTTGCCATTTCTTTTAAATTTTTAATTTCTCTTTGTTGTTTTTCAATTTTTTAATAGTACATTCTAATTTTGAATTTTAAGGTACTAAACCTTCAGAAACAATATTTTGCATAAACAAATAAAGTAAGCAAAGAAAAATTCTAAAAAATAAACAATCATAAATAAAATTATATTTCTTTTTGGATTTTTCATTTTTTATATTTTTTTTGCATTTTATGGTAAATATATTATCTTTAAATTTCCTAATTTATCAAAATTATTTAATTTAACTGTTACCTTCCCCGACAACAGCGCTAAAAACTTGATCACAATTTTTTATATGTCAGGATTTATGAAGTTGACACCACTACTGCGCCAAAAACTTGATCCATGCACTAAAAGTAAGTTGTGTAAAATGTATATAAGTATAGGCAATAAATAATGGAATTCTACATAAGTATATGTATCGTTATCGAGTAATAATGGACTTTCTATTTAAGCCCCAAATATCAATCCCACGGGGAAGGTTTAAATTTGCAATGATAAATTTTATTAGGAAATTCACAAAAAGTCAAACAAAATTACTGTCACTAAATTTTAATGTTGAGATAAAAACTAAATTACTTAACTATTAGCAAAATAGAAATGCTACATTTAAACAGTAACTATTAGTCTACTAACTATGTTTATGTAATGAAAATTTCTTATGTGAAAAAGCATCATTCCCACTACAATGAGGTTTTAGTGAAATTAGAAGAGATAAATGTTTATAACATGTATTTTGCTAAATAGAAGCAGTTTTAATTCTCTATCCTGATACAGTGCATAAAAAATCATTGGCTAATCCCTTATTTAGTCCCTAAATCTGAGGCTAGGCTAGGAGGATACCGGTTCCCACTCTAGAACTCCCACTTCCCCTCACTTGAAGGCTAACTCTCACTTTAGTTTTTAAACACTAAGACCAAATTGGGGATTATAGTGTGTCACCCTAAAGATTTTCCATTTCTTCACCCAAAAAGAATATTTCTCTATTTATTTGCACTTTATTCCATGAACAAATTTCTCTTTCATGAAATCAAATGTGACCCTCACTCTGCTGTAAAACTCATACTACATTTCCCGGAACATATGTTTCACAACACATTTTAACAATTCATTTGGCCAGATCAAAAGGTAAATTAAGGTAAATTAAGTTTGAAGTTTCTAAATGTAAATTAAGTTTTAAAAATCATCACAATTTATTTTATATTTTAATATGGACACATCCATGATATCTCTTCATTTCGCTATATCTCATAGTAGGGAGAAAGATAGAGAAAACTACTCAGACTTCATGAGAAAGATACAACAAAACAAAAATTTCATATATAAAAGAAGGTTCATACAATACTAATTCATACAACATACAATACTAATAAATAAACAACACTTATTTGAAACTCTTTCTTAAAGCAAATCCCTTATAGACATTCCTTAGAAATGCAGAAAGAAGATATCTCTCACTTTTCTCCTTCTCCAACACTCTTACAAAAAGTTTCACCATTAATCTCACCACAAAAACTCTAAATTATAAAAGAAAACTCACTTATTGAGTCCAATGTGGCGTTGAGTCCAATGTGGCGCTGGAATGAAAATGGAGTATGCGAACGGTGGAAAAGGAACGTGGTGGAAGGTTGTGGAGCGAAAAGGAATGTGAAGGAGTGAAGGAGTCTGTTTCTTGATGTATTTTGGACCTAAATAGAGCCTAGGGTCAGTTCTCCAAGAGGTGCCTCCAAAATAACTTAAAAAATTACCCAAATATGTTGAATCTTCTAGAAATAGGGTCTAAACCGACATTGGCACCATCGACACTAGTGCCTCGCAATTTAATTTGCTGCTCTCTGTTTAAAGGCGCTATCGGTGCTCTTCTAGCATAGTTGGAGTTGAGTAAAATTCTCAGTCTGTTCTATTGTTCTGCGGGGTTGGCACTGCCCTTGGTGCAGTCCACACTTAGTGTTTCTTCAAAAATTTCATTTTGACTCCAAATTCCATTCTTTTTGCTTCCTTTTTACTTTTAGTCTTAAAAATCAACAACCTGCAAGAAAACATTAAAATACGTTCCATTAAAGTGCAATATCACAAAAAATAAAAATATGAGTCTAAAAATGCATATATTTTTGGTGTATTCAAAACTCATCCTTTGGACATGCTTTGTTTAAGCCCTTGAGGTCGACAAATATTTGATATTGTCCATTTTTCTTCTTAACTGACTTGACGTTAGCTAATGATACACCAAGATAATATACAATTTTAAGTACATCTTTTATGCTTATTTTTTGTGATATTACACTTTAGAGAAGGTTATTTTTTTATTTTTGCTGCAGGTATATCATTTTCAGGCACTTGAAGCAAAAATGGAAAAAAGGACGAAATTTGGAGTAAAAAGAGCAAAATCTGGATTATGGCGCATGATGCGCCAGATTGGTGCATGATGTGTGAGAGATGAATTTTCTAAATTAAGGCAGCTTGAGATGAACTTTTCTGCAAAATTTCAAAAGGACACTTGTTCTACACACCTCTTGGAGTAATTCAATGCATCTAAACACTTTTGAAGGTTCTTTTATGAAGGGATATGCTATTGGATTAAATGACACATCTTTTTAAATCAAAAGAGTTGACTTTTGGAAGAAATTTTGGAGGGAATTTTGAATTCTTTTCTAAAGTAGGTACCCTAAAATAAAAGAAGAAGACTTGAAGAGTTGAATTGTGTGACATGAGGGAGAGAGAGAAATTGGCGTGAGTTAGAGAGAGAGAAGAGGAGAATTTCTTCTAGGATTGTAAGAGGAGAGGGAAGGTGAAAGATTTCTTCTTCATTACATTTCTCAGAGAGAATTGGGAGTGATAGTAAAGAGAGAAAAGCTTGGATAGAACTTCTAGGGATTTGCTTGGAAGGATTATGAGATAAGTTGTATTTTTATGTCTTTTGTTTTGTAAACTTGTTTTTATATTCGAAATCCATATTTTTTCATATCCTTCTCATGAATTCTGAGTAGTCTTCTTTATCCTTATCCTTACTTTGAAGATATGATTTTGTGATGAATAGATTTTGTTTTCCACGGATTTAAATAATAATACTTTGTGATGATTTGAACTTCGATCTTCATTTACTTTTCAATCTGGCCAATTGAAATGTTAAATTTTTTTGGGAGGCATATGTTCTTAAATGAGATATAATTTCTACAACATAAGGATAATCACATTTGATTTCATAGGAGAGTATGTCAACCATGGTATTGAGTGCAAATAAATAGAGAAATATACCTTGTTGGATGAAAAATTGGAGATTTTAAGGTGACAGGTTAAAACCCTCAATTTCATTTAGTTGATTGGAAACTGATGCGAGATTGTTAGCTTCCAGGGGAGGGAGTAGTAGGAGCTCTAGAGTGGCAGCCGGTATCCTCCTAGACTAACCACAGAATTAGGGACCAGACTCTTGATTAGTCAATATCCTTTATAGTAGTCGAAAGAGGATAAAGAATAGAATTGCTCTTATTTGGCACAAAATAATTTTTAATTATTTTTTAAATGATTACAATTTCTTTACAATTCATATGCTCATTGTAAAGTGGAATGATGCTTTCTTAAATTTGAACTTTCCGTTACATCAAAAACTTTGCTTGATTTTCGTAATTTTACTTTTGAAAGTTCAACATTTAGTCTAGTTTAATTTTTGTAGTCGTACATCTACATTTTCAATAGCATTCACTTAAGTAGTTAATTTTGAAACTTCACACTTTACTTTTATTTTTTATGTTTTTGTTATAAAATAATTTTCATAATTTACTTTAGGAATTTTCCAACTTTCTTGTGGGATCGATATCTAGGACTCAATTAGAGAATTAGAGCCCAATTAGAGCCCTTTATTACTTGAGCGATATGTATACTTGCATTGATATTAAAAGAGATTTTTTAATTTTAAGGAGTTTTAAATAGATAAATTATTTTCATAAAAATTATTTTAATTTGGATTATATTGAATCTTTATTATAAATCTGTCTGCATCTAGTTTTTGGCGTCGTTTAGTGGTGTCAACTTCATAAATATTTGCATATACAAAATCTCGCATCAAATTTTTGGTGTCGTTGCCAAGAAAGTAAATATTAGTAGTTTATTTTATTTCATTTCACAAAAAATATTAAAAAAATAAAGAAAAACAGTGTTTGTAGTTAAATTTGAACATTTGCTTATTTCACAGAAACATTTTCTTATTTAATTTTTAATTTACCTATCTTAAGCCCAAAGTTGAGGATTATTTGACTATTTGATAAGAATGTATATCACTTAAATTAAAGTTTTGATGCTCACCATTCCACCTATTATTATTAAAGGCTTAGTAGTGACGTGGGCTTGATGTCTACACTCAATTGATCAAATTTAGAAGATAACCTGAGTGGTGATCAACATCTTTAAAAACTACAAGCCTGGTTACAGACACCATAATTTTAAATGACCTAAACTTGCCTTAGAAGCACCCACTCATATAACTCTTAAAAGAAACATCAATTGATTAATTGAGTATCGTATCCTCGGGATAATTAAATTGTCAAGTTTCACTGAGAAATCGGGTAGTTACACTTCAACCTCGGATGATTAATGGAACAATATAATAAGTCCATAATGAACTCGGAATATCTCAAGAGACCATCAAAATGGTTCAGGGTCATGCCTTGAGCATTTTGAAATCTATTGGACAATCTGAAGGTCAAATTGGACTTGTCATATTTTGTTCTAAAATCATATACTAGGATCTTCTGCGATTCAATAAAATCATAACTTGGGGTTAGGTAGCAAAGCCTTCATCTTCTCTTGCAACTTAAATTTCGTGCAAAATTATATACATATCTTGCGAGTACTGACCTTTCAGGTGGTGGTTACTGTACTTCTTATCTTAAGCTTGCATGTTAAACAACGATGTCACCCTGCATGAAAACGAAAACAGCTAGCCATAAAACAAAAACCAAAACTAAAATTAACCAAGATAAAATTCACAGCCACAACATTCAAAATATAAGAATACTCAAAATTTAGTCGCAGACATCACAAAAACAAAATTGTAACTAAATTAGGACATCTCAATTGGATGATCGGGAATCCCTTGGAGGAGGTAACTGATATGCCAAAAATATATAGTGTTTTTAGACATATTTATACTTATGTTTGAGATATTCCGCTTTAATGAAAGGAATATTTGTGTTTTTCTTTCAGGTACAGGTAAAAAGGTGAAAAATTCTTAAAGGAGTGAAAAAGGATCAAATTTTGACCAAATAGGTGAAAAATGTGCAAAAGTGTTTTGGCGCCTAAGCACCAGAACCTATGCTTAAGCACCAATTAACAGAGAAGTCCGCGCCTAAGTGACAGAGGCCCAGCGCTTAAGCACTTGTGGCAGTTATTGGATGAGTAAATTAGGTTTATGTGAATTTTGAAGAGGTTTTTGAGGCACCTATTAGCTTAATAGGTGGTTACAACCATCATGGATGAAAATTATTGCAAAAGGATGCATCTATTCAGGAAATACATCAAATCAAGACACATTTTGAATAGATACCAAGGCACCTTTTAGAGAATTATAAAAGAAGGAAGATTGAGACTTTTCAAGGGGTTCTAAAAGTACTGGGAAAGTTTTCAAAGTTCAAAAATTGGGGAGTTAATCGGATAGATTTTTAGGCACCACATATTTATCCTTTTTATTTTAATTTTATATTGAGAGTGTTTTAAAAGAGAATAGATTAAAAGGAACTTCAAGAGTTTGGTGGAGGACTTGAGATAAGTTTTTATCTTTTATTTTAGACTACTATTGGTTTTAGTTGAGACTTGTTGTTGGTTTGACAATGTTTTCTACTTTGAAACTAAAGTGTGATTTTGCTTTCTCCATGGATTCTGAGTAGTTTTCTTTATCTTTCTTCTTAAAGTGATAAGTAATTAAGTGTTGGATGGAAGTTGTGGAGAGTATTGATCTTTAATGTTGAAAGAAGTTGTCATGATTTAAATTCATGTAATTCATTTACTTCTTGATTTGGGCAATCCATATGTTAAAATTTATTGTGAGAACATATAAGAAATGGGTTGATATTGTCTCAGTCAACAATTGGAAAGAATCACATGAGGTTGTATGAATGAGAATGTAGTTCATATGATTGAGTGTAAGTAAGTAGGAAAATATTCATTGAAGGGTGTAGAGTTAGAGGACTTTAAAGTGAGAATGTAGTTCATATGATTCTATTGATTTAGGTTCTGATATGAGATGTAATATACATATTAAATGCCTTTCTGAAGAGGTCGATGAGATTTCAATTCCGGCGACCGATAGGTTCCACTAGGCAATTCCTCAACCAAAATATTATCGATAATTATTAAAGGGTGTTTTTTTCTTAAATTTTGTTATTCTATTTATTAAAGTAAAGTATAGAAGTTATATGCTTTTATGTAATAAAAGTGTCACTTGAGGACAAGTAACAAAAAAGTTTGGGGGATTTTGATGTACCAAAAAAATATACTATTTTAAGTACATATTTTATGCCTATTTTTAGTGCTATTGCACTTTAAAGAAGTGTAATTTTTTTTTTTTTTTGCAGGCATATCATTTTTAGGAATTTGGAAGAAAAATGGCCATAAGGATGAAATTTAGAACAAGAAGAGCTAATTTTGGATTCTGGCGCATCTTGCGCCGGATGGGTGCATGATGATCCAGATCTGTGCATGATGCGTGAGGGATGAATTATTCAAATTAATGCAATTCGAGACAAATTTTTGCGCAAATTTCAAAAAGACACTTGTTCTACACACCTCTTGGAGTAATTCAAGGCATCTCTACACTGTGTAAGGTTCTTTTATGAAAGGATATGACTCTTGGATCAAATGACACAAGTTTTGAATTCAAAAGAGTTGACTTTTGGAGGGAATTTTATAGGGAATTTTGAATTATTTTTAAAAGGAGGCATCACAAAATAAATAAGGAAGACTTGAAGAGTTGAAGTGTGTGACATGAGGGAGAGAGAGAAAGTGGCGGGAGTTAGAGAGAGAGAGAAGAGGAGATTTTCTTCTAGGGTTGTAACAGGAGAGGGAATGTGAGAGATTTCTTCTTCATTACGATTTCTTCTTCATTACATTTCTAAGGGAGAATTAGGAGTGATTGTAAAGTGAGAAAGGCTTGGAGAGAGCTTCTATGGATTTGCTTGGGAAGGATTGTGAAATAAGTTGTGTTTTTTTTTCATTTATTTTATAAACTTGTTTTTATATATGAAATCTATGTTTTTTTGTTTCTTTCTCATGAATTATGAGTAGTACTCTTAATTCTTCTCCCTACATTGAAGATATGGTTTTGTGAAGAATAAAATTTTTTTTCTACCATTTTAAATGATAATTCTTTGTGATGATTTGAACTTCTATCTTCATTTACTTTTTGATCTGGACAATTAAAATGTTAAGACTTGTTTAGAGACATATGTTCTTAAATGAGATTTAAATTCTACAACATTGGGAGAATCACATTTATTTTCATGGGAGAGTATGTCCTCCATGGGATTGGGTGCAAATAAATAGAAAAAGCAAATAAATATGAGGTTGAGTGCAAATAAATAGGGAAATAAACTTTATTTAATGTAGAATTGAAGATTTTAAGGTGACCAATTAAAATACTCAATTTATTTCAGTTGATTGGAAACTAATGCCAGATTGTTAGCCCTTAAGAGAGGGAGTAGTAAGAGCTCTAGAGTGGCAATCGATATCCTCCCAGTATCACCCAGCGTAACTACGGAATTAGGGACCAAACTCTGAATTAATCAATGTTCTTTATAACACTCGAAAGAGGGTAAAGAATAGGATTGCTCCTATTTAGCACAAAAGAAATTTTTAAATATATTTTGAAATGATTTCAATTTCTTCACAATTCATATACTCATTGTAAAGGGGAAGGATGTTTTTTAAAATTTGAACTTTTCATCACAACAAAAACTTTGTTTAATTTTCGTATATTTACATTTGAAAGTTTAACATTTAGTTTAGTTTAATTTCTGTAGTCTTACATCTGCATTTTAATTAGCATTCACATGAGTAGTTAATTTTCAAACTTCACACTTTACTTTTATATTTTGCATTTTATTTTGTTGTTTTTGATATAAAATAAATTTCATAATTTACTTTAGGATTTTCCAACTTCCCTATCACCCTATGAGATCAATAACTAGGACTCAATTATAGCCCTTTATTAATTGAGCGATACATATACTTGCATTGATGTTAAACGAGATTTTGCAGTTTTAAAAAGTGTTTTTGAAAGTTAAATTATTTTCATAAAAAGTATTTTATCTGGGATTAAATTGAACATTTATTATAAATCTGCCTGCATTTAGTTTTTGGTGCCAATTAGTGGTGTCAAATTTATAAATATTTTCATAAACAAAATCTTGCATCAGCTAACCATGTTCGGTATTTCTCCTCTCATATAAGGTTTGCATCTATTAATTTATTCACTATAGTAATAACTTGTTCCTCTATTTCGAGGCTCATTCTTCTTGGGGCGTATTTCAATATATTTATACTTTGCTCCACTCCAAGCCCATCAACTGTAACTTCTAGAAAAAATCCTGACATTTCATTATAGTTCCAAGCAAAGCAATCCTTAAATTTTTACAATAACTTGACCGAATCCATAAACTTCTCAGCACTGTGTAAGGTACTTTTGAAGGGGGGTTGGCTGCTCCTCAAACCTTAGATTGATTTCCTTTAATTCATCGACTGTCGTGTTGCTTTCTTCTTTAAACTCTGGCAAAGCATCACCTATCTGAGGGTCCTTGGAGTCATCCTTGATATTGAGGCAATCCTTCTCCACTCTGCTAGTAACAACCATGCAAAATTCCAAATCACAGACTGATTCTACTATACAAAATCTGACACCTTTCTTTGAATTGAGAGTTTGACTTTTAACATTCCATAATTTCTCGAAGAGATGCAACTTATCTTTCAGTGATTACTTTGGCACAACACCTGATTGAACCAACTTTTAAATGTATGATGAATAAAATCTAACTAGTAATTCCATTAATTCATTAGAAATACCTTCTCCTAACTTTACATGGGTTTTTGAACTAGAAGAAGGAGAAGTGTGGTGAAATTTGATCTGTTTCAGACCAACACTCTGGACTTCCTTGACCTCGACACTCTCGACCTTATGAGGATGGATCAGAGTTAAGGTCATGGCTTGCACATAATGGTTTATCTGATCATACATCAAGTTATATTCACTTTTCGTTGTATCTTCAAAGAAGATTTGAAACTGTGGCTTCTTCTAGCTTACTGTCAAGGCATTTTCCTCGAAGCTTCCTTCCACAATAATGCTGATAATTGGATTCTTCCATTCAACAACCTTGTTAGTTCTTTCTTGCCCACATCCCTGGCCTTGATCTTCAATGCATGGGCTAGATAAACCTCCACAATTTTTTTAGCATGGAATCTCTAGAAAAGATGACTTTCTTCAAGAAAGCCGATACACCTAAAGTATATAGTTTTTATGTACACATTTTTATATCTATTTTTGAGATATTACACTTTAATGAAAGGTATTTATGTGTGTTTTTTTATGTGTTTTTCTTTCAGGTACAATCAAATAGATGAAAAATGGTGGAAGGAGTGAAAAAGGATCAAATTTGGAGTAAAAATGAAGGAGAGAGTGAAAATGAACTATGGCGCCTAACCACCCAATCAAACTTACATGCTAGTAAAATAGACAGAAAGCCAAGCTTAAGCGCCAGGTACCCCATGCTCAAGTGTCAAAAGTAGTTACTTGATGATTCATTGAATTTGAACAAATTTTTAAAGAGGTGTTTGAAGCAACCCTTGGTGAAAACATGGAAAATAGTTAATGGACAATAAAATTCATTCAATTGTCTTTTAAAAGGAGGTTACTTCTATAAGATTCATTGAATTGGGATACATTTTGAAGAGACACCAACACATCTTTTGGAAAATTATAAAAGAAGACTTGGATTAAAAAGAAAAGGTTCCATCCAAAGCTAACCACCACACGCCGACACCCTGCTGTCCACTTTTCTTTTTATTATAAGTATTAGTTTGTATTGTAAGTGAAGGAAGAGATTTGAAGGAAATTCAAGACTTTGGTGGATAGGATTTGAGATAGGTTTTTTATTTTTGTGATTACATTTTGTTTTAATTTTGACTTCTTATTTTTTTGCATGATTTCTACTTTTAAACTCAAGTGTAGTTGTGTTTTCTCCATGAATTCTGAGTAGTTTTCTTTATCTTTTCCATAAAATGATAAGCGATTAAGTATTGGAGGGAAGTTGAGTGAAGTATTAGTCTTTAATGTTGGAAGAATTTGTGATGATTTTAAACCTTGTACTTCATTTACTTCTAGATCTGGCTAACTAAGATTTTTATACCTGTTATGAGAACATGTAAGATATGAGATGGTATTTTCTTAGTCAACAAATGGTAAGTGTAAAAATTGATTTCATGGATGAGAATGTAGTTTATGGGGCTGAGTGCAAATAAATAAGGAAATAAACTTTGAAGGATATAGAATTAGAGGACTTTAGAGTAACAAGCTAAATCCTCTAATTTTGTTTATAGTTTTAGGTTTTGATATGAGATATTAACCCCCAAGTGGAGGGAGAAGAGGAAACTCTAGAGTGAGATCTAGTATCTTCCTTAACTAAACCATCTTCAAGGTTATTCAAACTGTAAATTAGCTAATGTTATTTATAGCATCCCTTGTAAGGGTAAGACATGTTATTGCTCCTACTGATTCATGAAAAGAAAAAAGAATATTTTATTTATATCTCCTTCATCTTATAAATATCTAGTTATGTTAATTAGTTGCTTAATTTAATTTTAATTATAAAAAATTACAAAAAGAATCAAAATTTCATTCTTATTATAGCATCTAAAGATTAAGAAAGAATATATTGCTAAATAGATTTTGTTATCTAATTTCTCCTCTTTTGTAAAGTTTCATAATGTTAGTTTTCGTTGTGGGTTCAACATTTGCGGTTTAATCAAAAAGTTCTATATTACTTGATAACGATACGTATACTTGCATAGTATCCCATATTAAATATTATAACTGTATTCTTATTTGCTTCGAAGTCAAGTTTGTGGCTAGCTTTTTATAGGGATCAAGTTTTTGGTACTATTGCAAAGTAAGAATTATAAGTAAAGAAAAATTGATAATAAAATCTCATACATCGCATTTGAATTATATAAAGAGAATTAGGATCAAGTTTTTAACATCGTTGTCGGGGAAAATTTACAAACTTTATAGATTAATTATAGGATTATTGTAGTGTTATTTTTATATAAAGTTCTTATTTGTGTCTTTTTATTTTTTGTTGTTTCGTAGTAATGTGTGTGTAGTTCAGGTTCTATAAGAATAGTAAACTATGACTTTGAATTAGAAAGAACTACTAGAAAAATTAAAAAATTAAAAATTACTGAAAAAAATTAAAAATTTCAAGAAATGTCAAATAAAAATAATCAAAATGCTGAAGTTAATCAAGAGTTTAGATGTTTAAGAGATTATGTAAACCCTACGGTGGATGAAATTCATTGTAGTATTCAAAAACACACTGTAGTGGTTAAGTCATTTGAACTTAAACCCGCTATTATCCAAATGGTACCAAATAATCTGTTTGAGGGAAGATCCAAATTTACATCTTGTCAATTTTTTATAATTGTGTGCTAGATTTAAATATCATGGTGTATCGGATGATGCTATAAGACTTAGACTTCTTCCTTTCTCACTGAGGGACTGAGGGATAATGCTAAGATATGGATGCTAAGATATGGTAACATTCATCAGCACCTGGAGCTATTAGAACTTGGGGTGATTTAGTTGAGAAATTCCATGCTAAATATTTTCCACCATCGAGAACTGCCAAGTTTAGAAATGATATTGCATCTTGTTGTCAATTTGAAAGGGAATCTATTTATGAAGCATGAGAAAAATTTAAGGAACTACTAAGAAAGTGTCCACGCCCTACTATACAATATTAGTTAATAGTTCAAACATTTTATAACGGATTAGCAGTATCTCTTAAATCTATTATCAATGTCGTTGTTTGTTGTTCATTGATGTAAAAATCATTTCATGACACTTATGCTTTAATTGAAGAGATGGATATTAATAATTTTAATGGCCTTTTGATAGGGCAAACCCTATTAAAGTAGGTAATATTCATGAATCTGATGCTTTTACAATGTTAACAAATCAAGTTGCTGCAATTTCATGGAAGTTAGACCAATTTGGAATGAATTTTTCTCAACCAATCAGAATGATTAAAGAGAATTCATTGGGCCAAATGGTAAATTCTCAAGCATCATTAGAAACTCTGAATGACATAAATAATAAGTAAAATAACCCATCTTCAAATTATTATAACCCAGGTTGGAAGAACCATCACAATTTTAACTGGAATAATACTTCCGATGGTAATAATCAGCATTGAGGGAACAACCAAGTAAACCTATTTAGAAACTAAAACAACCAATGGAATAGTACTTACAGACCTACTTATCTTCTAGGTTTTAACAGTAATCCACAATTTAAGGAGAAAAAAGTTGTCTAAAGAAGAAGTGGTGTTACCAATGGGAAATCAGTTACAAAGTCGAGGAGCTACAATTAGAAATAGTGAGAATTAATTGGGACAAATAACAAATTCATCAAGTAATAGAAGCCAAGAAACACTTCCTAGTAATACTGAAGTAAATGCAAAAGACCAGAATAAAGACCAAGTAAATGTTGTTCAACATAGAAACGGAATAGAATTGGAAGGTAGAGTTCAAAACGAGGCTGAAGTAGAGAGAAAAGAAGTTGAAGAGTTTCAAGAGGACTCTCCAAAAGGCTTAGAGACACTTATTTCTCCACTAAAAGTTAACTTGGAAAAGCCATAACCTCCATGTCCTCAAAGGCTCCTTAAAAAAAAGTTGGATATACAATTTGTAAAATTTCAGGAAATTTTAAGAAGCTTACAATTAATATTTCATTTGTTGAAGCCTTAGAAAAAATGTCAAGCTATATGAAGTTTATGAAGGATATTCTTAACAGGAAAAGGAACTTTGGGGATAATGAGACTGCTACACTTAGTTATGAGTGTAATGCTATAATTCAAAAAATCCTTCCTAAAAAGCTTAAAGATCCTGGTAGCTTCATAATTCCATTTGTAATAGGAGACTGATTTTATGGGAATGCTTTTTGTCATTTATGTGCAAGTTTTAACCTTATGCAATTATCAATATTTAAAAGATTAGGATTATAAGAAATATCACCTACTACTGTAACTGTGCAGTTAGTATACCAGTCAATAACATAGTGATCCCAATTTTCTATATATATGTAAAATGCGATGTATGCCATTATATGCTTAATTTCCTTAATAGTGAGTCCTATTTTGTAACAAAGCAAAAAACTTGATCCAAAGCAAAAGCTAGGTAAATTTTCCACTATCAAGCAAAGAAGAATACAGTTATAATATTTAAATATGGGTTGCTACGCAAGTATACATATCGTTATCAAGTAATATATGACTTTTTTATTAAGCCACAAATATCGAACCCACAGAGAACACTGACAATATGCACATTATAAAACTAGAAAACTTAAATTAAAAAAAAAATTCTATTTAGTAAAATATTCTTACTTAAACTTAAGATGTTATAATATGAATGAAAATTCGTTTCTTTTTTTAATTTTTTTATAATTGAAAATAAAGTAAGCAAATAATTAACTTTACTAAATATTTGTAAGATGAAGACAATATAAGTAAAATATATTTTTCCTTATCATGAATAAGTAACAAGTATATAAATTTTGTTGTGGAAGTATTTTAAATGTGTTGTGCTAAATAGAACTAAATAGAAGCAATAATATTCTATTCTTTCCTCTTACTAGAGATGCTATAAAGAGCATATGTCAATCTATAATATGAATTGTCTTGAAGACTAGTTTGGTAGGGAAGATTCTAGCTCTCAGTCTAGAGTTCCCTCTTCTCCCTCCACCTGGGGATTATCATGTCGTATAAAAACCTATAACTATAAAACAAATTGGGGGCCTTAGCCTATCACTCTAAAGTTCTCTAATTCTACACCCATGAAAGTTTATTTCCCTATTTATTTCCACTCATCCCCATGAATTACATTCTCATCAATGAAATCTAATGTGATCCATATCATTTGTTGACTAAGAAAATATCATATTAGATCTTATATGTTCTCACAACAGTTATTAACATCTTAATTGGCCAAATCAAAAAGTAATGAGGTACAAGGTTTCAAATCAACACAACTTCTTCTAACATTGAAGTCTAATACTTCACAAAACTTCCTTTCAATACTTAATCACTTTTAATTTTAAGGAAAAAGATAAAGAAAATTACTCAAAATTCATGGAGAAAACATAACCACACTTAAGTTTAAAAGTAGAAATCATGCACACAACCAAGAATTATAAATTAAAACCAAATGTAGTCACATAGATAAACACTTATCTCAAATACTCTCCACAAAATTTCTTTAAGTTCCTTTGAATTAACTTCCTTCACTCACAATACAAACTAAAACTAAAAATTAAAAGATAGGTAACCTGCGGCGACAGCGGCAATGGCCGACAGCAATGGCGGTTATTACGATGAATGATGGCTGTTGGATGTGGATTAACTGGCCTCTCCCTTTTGATGATCCAAGTCTTCATTAATAAAAATCCAAGAGGTGCCTTAGTATCTCTTCAAAATTTATCTCTATTCAATGAATCTTCTAGAAGTTGCCTCTTTTCAAATGCAAATTGATTGAATTTTTGTGTCAATGGACTATAACCTATATTTTTGCCAAGGGTTGCTTCAAACACCTCTTAAAACATTTGTCCAAATTCAATGAATCATCAAAAAACTACTTCTAGCACTTAAGCGCGGCATACCTAGTTCTTAGGCATGGCTCTGTCTGAATAGCTGGCAAGTAAACGCCAGTTATGGGCGCTAAGGCGCCTCAGCTCATTTTTGCACCTTCTTCATTTTTGCTCCTAATTTCACCATTGTTCACTCCTTTTACCATTTTTAATTCATTTGATTGTACCTAAAAAAACACACAAATAACTTTCACCAAATTGAACCCATAGCCCACTCAATTAACCCAATTTGGCCCCATGACTTAGTTCCACCCATAACCCATAGGCCTCAATTTCATTTGATTTCAACTTAAGTCCAAAAGCCCCAAATTTGCCCCAAATTGGTCATGTCTCAAAATATCGCCAAATTGATGGCCTTAGCCCCAAAATTTCAACTCCATCCCTTCATAAAAAATCTTTAAAACATCTCCCTTAATCATTTGAACTATTTAATTTGGACTTAGCCCAAGGCTAGCCCAACCTAGACCCATGTCTAGCCTAACATGCCCAAATTGACCAAATTTCAAAAATCCCTCAAATTGACCTACCAATTGAACTCAAAATCTTTTCAACCCTTCACCAAAAATATTCATAAGAATCATCTACACAATGTTGATAAATCAATTAGGTCAATTAACATGGCTAACCTAGCCCAAACCCAAGCTTTGATCACTTGAACCCAAATTGAACCCATGTATTAAAGATGGCCTAACTACCCCAAAGTCACCAAATTAATGACTCCACAGCCATTAGTTGGACCCTAGTGACCAGCCTAAACCTCTTAAAACCACCTAAACTAAGACATGGACCAAAGGTCCCCTAAATTAATGGATTTCGTGCCATATTTGCTTAAGTTTAGGATATTTTTGCCAAAATAAGGCCTAAACACAATAAATTAATGTGGCATATTCCCCTGGCTCACCTGACCTCGCTAGCAACCTCCCCTGGCCAGCCTAGTGGCCAAAAAATGGCCAAATTGAGAGCCACCCTCTTGGGATTAAACCTAATTCAAACTTAGAGGCCACATCATCAAAATTGAAGTTTCTAGCCTCTCTACCCTCCACCTAGGCAGCACATTTCACCCCCCAATTGGCCATGGTAGCAAGATTTAGGCCATTTTTACAAAAAGCTCCCCTCCACGACCATGTTGGGAGAGCTGAAATTTTGTTTAAGAGACTTCCCTAAATTGATCCCAAAGCCTCTTTGAGACCTCCTCAGTGCAACCCAACTACCACATTGCCTTGAATCCCCTTGTCGTTGAATCCCCTTGTCCTTGAATCCCCTTGTCGGAGCCCAATTTATGAGCTCAAAACTATATTGGAGATATGACAAAGCTCTCCACACCTCTAAACTCCACCAAACTCGAATTAAACTCACCCACACCATCATAACATTGAAAGAAGTCAAAGCCCCATCAAATCCCCCTTGCACAGAGCCCCTAGTATAGACTTTGATCAACACCTGAAATCGGCCTTCGTCGAATTTGGGTCTTCACATTTCACCATAGCAAGAGGCTTAATCCCTAGCTTCTTTGGACCCCAATGAACGTGTCGAGACTCTCAGATCAAAGCTTCCCTTCTAAGAGCTAAGGTATTGATCTTCTCTTCCTCTCAAGCTAATTTTGATTCTCCATTTAGTTAGGCTTAATTTAATTGCATGATTACCGTATGGATATGTTTGTCTCACTTAGATGAGTCCATAGGATCAAACCCAAGGCGATTTGGTTGAGTCTAGGATGAGATCTTAGTGTTTTAGTGTGGATGGTCACAGGATCACTCTATCAGAGATGATGACGGGGAGCCGTCCGATCGCACGTGTATCGGATAGAAGATCCGATCGAGATCAAGTCGGACAACTCTTTGGAACATAAACATCGGGTCGAGTCAGCGGTGAGGTGGATGGCGGTGTCAAATGGGAGCACGCCGCGTGGAGCTTTGGAGTTGTCGTAGGTTGATGTGGCGCAGCGCATTTAAACAGATAAATAGGGATTTAAAAAAATCAGAAAATGTTCCCTAGCTTTAAAAATTCATATCTTGGTGTAGAAAAATTAAAAAAAAAAACCCTCTTGCTCAATAAACAGAAGAGAACATTGTGGAAATGATTTGAAGTCTATTTGATGCATATTTTATTTTTAATTAATTAAATGTTGATTTAGATTTTTTGACTCTCCATGCATGTTTTAATCTCACAATGGCTTGAAACTTTAGCATGTTGACGCCTCTGTCTTAGGGAACGTTCATTAATTTTTCCAAAGTCAGAGGAAGTCCCTAGACAGAGAGTCATATTTTTCAAAATTATGTCCATTATTTGCTTAAAATAATCATGGAAATTAGCATTTTTCTTAGAAAAATCCAAGAAATTTTTGAGAGATTTATGATGACTAGAGAGTTTTTAAGAAAATTTCTCATACACCAAGTCATTCAAAATACACCTATTTTTTACAAACACTAAATCACTAAGATAATTAATTTTGAAAAGTAAAAACAACAAATTGACTTGATTTTTGATCTCCAATATTGTTTAGGATCCAGAGAACTCACCATAAAAATTTCAAATTATTTTGAGTTCATTTGGTAATCTAAGTTGATTTTTAAAGATAAATAACATTTTTGGCACTGAAATGATTTTAAAAAAAATCAAAATATAAGTAAAAAATTCATAAAACTGGGTTTTTTGAGTTCTCTGTGATGAGGGGTATTTTTTTAAGATAAAATGGTATTTAAAATAAAAAATTAATTTTTTTAACCTATTTTAAATATTTATATAATTAAAATTGTATAAAAATCACAAAAATAATAAAACTCGTAGAAATGTTCTAAATTACTTCCTAAGCACTTAGGAACAATTAAAATATTTTTCCTGATTTTTTAAATAAAGATGCTGATTTTAAAGCTTAAAAATAATTTTTAAAGGCTAAAAATGGGTTTTCACTAAAAATAATTTCAATAAATCAAATAAAATTCCAAGAAATATAAAATTTTCTCCTTTGGGTTCTCTAACCTTAGGAGGATTTTTCAAAAATAAAAAACCTAATTTTTCCCATTTAAAAAAATTTTTATTTAAAAAATACCCCATAAATAAAAGTAATTCTTAAAATTCAAATAAATTTCAACAAATCATGAAATTTGGTTCAAAGGCTTCTCTTACTTGAGTCTACCTCCAGTAAAAATTTAAAGAGATTAGAATTTACCTTCGTCAAGTTAGGAATTTTCTTTGAAAATTCCTATTTTTATATGAAAATAATTATATAAATTAAATTAAATTTTCAAAAATCACATTTTCTCCTCTGATGTCTTAATTGACCCATGAATGACGTAGGATAAAAATTTCAAAGTCATTTGAATTTAATTTGATAAATTATGAATATTAGAGCCTTAGGGGCAAATGTGTAATTTTGGGAAATTAGCCTTAATTAACGTTTAGGCTTAATTCAAGGAGGGAAATGGGTAACCTCTGATCTTAATTTGGATGTTTGAAACACAAGGGGTTAAGTGGAAGAAACCAACCTCACTTTCTTAATTGAAAAGATAAGTCAATAAATTTCCAAATTATTAAAATTTGGAAGTTTATTAAAATAAAATGAACCCAGGACTTAGGGGTATGACTTTTGAAGTCAATAATTAATCAATTTAATACCCCTATTTTGATTTTCAAATAAAATTTAAATCATGAATCATAACCACCTAAAGCTTAACCTATTCAAAACTAACTAAGACACTCACCTAGGTCCTAAGGGCTTAGTAGTGACTTAGGTTAAATCAAGTTTCATTTAAATGAATATTAGAAAAGGAAATATCAACTAAAAATAAGATGTCTTTGAAACACTACAAGCCTAATTCGGACCAAAATTTGGTTAAGTGTTCCAATAACACTAACTTGCCTCTTTAGCGGTCTTCACCTTCATAATATTCAAAATTAAATTATAAATGATAATTACCTTACTTTTAGGGATAATTGTTTAGGGATAATTGATTTTAGGGATAATTGATACATCAATGTTCATTGAGCATTAGGGTGTTTATAGGATGAATTATTAAGCAACATACTAAATTTAAGAGAACTCATGATTTTCCAACGGGCAGCGAGAGAGTAGCGTGGACCTGCTTCTTTTTCGAGATATGTTGGATACCTCGGAGATCTACTAAACTTAATATATTTTTATTGACAGCATCATCCTTAATTAAACTCCTAAGGACCCATCAAGATATGACCTAGATTTAGGTAGGTTGTCAAAATTTTACTTCCCTATTTCATGTAAGCTGCCTTAACATGCTTTTTGAGTTTCAGGTGGTGGAATGAGAAGACTCGCAAGGTACGTTTTTACAGTTTTCAGCATTATCTTTCTTGTACTTTCATACTGTACTTTTATACCTGCAGACTTGCATGCTAAACAACGATGTCAACCTCCATGAAAATCAAAACTATTAGGATAGCCAAAAAATCAAAACAAAAACTAAAACTAAAATCAACCAACATAAAATTCACCCCACAACAATCAAAATATAAAACAACTCAAAATTTAATCACAAACATCATACAAAACTATAACTTCAACTAAATTAAGACATCTTTATCGGATGATCGAGAATTCCTTAGAGGAGGTAACCTACGGTTGCTAACGAGCCTTCCCACGGTCTAAATG
>NW_018252507.1:292770-326616 GCF_001263595.1 Phalaenopsis equestris
CTGTTCTCCTCTGGATCTATGACATCCCCTACTTCTTTGTAAGCTGCCTTAACATGCTTTTTGAGTTTCAGGTGGTGGAACGGGAAGACTCGCCAGGCACGCTTTTACAGTTTTCAAGGTTGTCTTTCTTGTACTACCTGCAGACTTGCATGCTAAACAACGATGTCAACCTCCATGAAAATCAAAACTATTAGGATAGCCAAAAAATCAAAACAAAAACTAAAACTAAAATCAACCAACATAAAATTCACCCCACAACAATCAAAATATAAAACAACTCAAAATTTAATCACAAACATCATACAAAACTATAACTTCAACTAAATTAAGACATCTTTATCGGATGATCGAGAATTCCTTAGAGGAGGTAACCTACAGTTGCTAACGAGGCTTCCCATGGTCTAAATGAAATTATGGAACTTATTAAGTTGAGTTTAGTAAATTCATTTGGACTAAGTAAATCCAATAGAAAATAGTGGTGTCGGAACGAGGGAACCGTAGGATTCTAACCGGTGTTGCTTTAATCAACTTTAATCTGTCCCCATAAAATTTAAAGAACTTCAACCATAGGGCCACCTAATTTGACATCTTAACTTGACACACAAGAAAACTCAAACTCGTCCCGGCAAGGAGCTTGGAGCAAACATGGTGGGCAGCACGGCCATCTTGAACAACAAAACCTGTCTTCCCCAGCTCTTCCCCAACTAAACAAAACTTCATTCCTTATTCTTAAACAACAAATTCATAAGACTTCGAGGTTGCTTGCTTACACAACGTAAATCTTCATCATATCTTTAGGCCTTTTTTATAGCCTTGCTATACAATATAAGCCCTAACTTGTCTTAGGATTTCGAGGTTGTTGTTTGTCAAGACCTAAATCCTCATATCTTCCAGGCTACTTGTGTGATCGTTTCACATGAATGTAAGCTCTAACTAATAAAATTGGCAGGATAAAACACCTAAATATTTTTCCTCAGAAATGAAGCCAAACATTACGATAGCTTGGGAAGTCACCGCTGTTCTCCTCTGGATCTATGACATCCCCTACTTCTTCCTCCTTTGGACTCTACAACAAAATGTTCCAAATTTGAACCAATCCCCTTTCACACCTCTACGTCAAATTTCATTTAAAAGTCCTACCCTTTGAAACTCCTTGAAGATAATATTTCCTGATTTTTATCGAGAGTCTTCTTTGGTGACTTTGGTCATTTAAGATGTAATTAACTATAAAGGTTTGCCCTTATAGGAAGCATGCCCGAACCCAGCTTAATATAAACCCTATTTAATTCTTTATATTAAATAGGGGAACTTGTCAGCAAATACAAAGGTTTCACAGACCAAACAGATGTCATATATTCCTTAGCTTATTTGATCGAGCCTCATCCTCAAGTCTTGTGTTGATCCCTCAGGATAGATACAGGATTTGAGGTACAACGCTGTTTCATTTAAACTACAAAAAATATGGGGTTCGTTCAATTTCATATTTTTTTGAAAAATAAATATATATGTAAATTAAAACATCCTTCCGAAGAGGGCGACTGGATTTTGATTCCGGTGACCGACAGCTTCTTACGAACAACTCTTCAACTGAAAATAGCGCAGACAGTTTATGGCGACTCCGCTGGGGACAAGCTTTTCTTGTTATACAAATAAAGAAATATTATCTTCACAGATCGGTAATGTTTTCATGTCCCTCTTGGACCAAATTACTCTTCTTCCGTTGGCATACTTTACCCATTTCTCATTTCTATCTTAGGAAAGTACAACTAACTCCTTGGACTTCTGGACTAGCTGTTCATTCATCTTTGAACAGAGGGGTTTCGAAGGCCATTTAGGACTCTTTAAATTTTCATGTGCGGTCGGACCCCTAATAGGTGTGTCGGTGGACTAGTTCCACCTGGGCATTGCCTGCCTCTAGATGGGTCCTACACTGGGTCCTAAATTACTTCACATCTTCCCTCAAAATTTGATTTGCTACTTTGCAAATCGTGTTGTGTTGTGCACACTTTAAAATTTTCTTATATTAATTAAATTTTAGACCTCTTGATTTTTTCTTAAACAAAATTACAAAGAAAAACCCATAAATTAAGATCCGCCCGGTTTATAGATCAACCACTACTTTCAGTGATTGCAATAAAAATTATGAGGTTTTTGGCCATATAACTAACCTTGAAACTTTCTTTTTTCAAGCCTGCTGCAATGGCCTACCCTACGTTGACCTTTTCCTGCAACCTGCCAACGAGCCACGAAGCCCGTAATCTTGTTCCTACCATCAAATTTGGAGCTGGATTTGGAGATCTCGAGGTCATCCTCAGGAAAGCCCCAATTAAAGTTATGAAGATTACCGCACCGAAAATACAAGAACTATCTACAGAATTCAGTCTGAACTGCCTTCAAGACTTTCGTACCTGCAAGAAGTCTAAAACAACTGCCGTCATGGCACCCGCTAAACCTACTATCCTCGTTGTTGCGGAAAGGAGCAATGATTATTGAGGATTCAACTGAGGGATTAATTGTTCCACCACCCGTGTTTAAGATTGGATCAAGTATAAGGAATGTACCGCTGACTCGAACGAAAAAGAAGAACCGTAACAGAAGAGTGTGGAGGGCGGTCAAAGCTTAGGCTCCCAAGGAAACACCCATTGAGGAGGAGCCTCATCAAGTTGAAGAAATGTTACCGGAAATTTATCCACGCCTACGAGGGAGTAGATTTCATCCTCTGACGGATACCGATGGATACAAGAGTATCCGAAAAATCACCGTCACATTAGCACCACTTCATGGACATGGTCAGGAAGGAATGAAATTCACTCCTATCACCCGAGTTAGTGCAGTTTTCAAAAGGTTAGCTACTAAAGAAGGCTACTAAAGAAGGTTGTTCAAGGTTGTTCAGTTAGCGAGTTACTTAAACGAGTGCGAGGTGCAATTTCGCCTCGCATGAAGAAGGAAATTTTGAAGGATCTCAAGTCCACCAAATATTCTTACAAGACAACTGCAATGCCACCTACTCGCATCCTCGTTTGGTTTTGTTTAGGGAACAAAGTTGATACTGCAGTAGTAAATATTGATTATACCGCCATGAGGACCGCAATCCGTCGACCGGTTAAGTTGAGACCGGGTCCAAAAATATTACCCGTCACCCATTATGGAGATACTCCTACAATCCCAAAATCAAAGATAAGAGGATTACCTGACATTGCATCCGGTCTACACCATGGGAAGCATACTTTCCCTCGACATACTGATGTTTCTACTAAGACACTCTGTCCTGAGACATCATCGTCGAAAATGAAAATAGTATGGGTACCCAAGGTCACTACACCGATAAAGTCCATTGAGCCCATGGGACAAGAACAAGAAATGAAAATAGGGTTTGAAATATCTGACATCGTCACAACAATAGCCAAAGAGATCGAGGAGCAAGTAGAGGATGTCCATCGGGGTCCTCCAGATCTTAAAGTGATCATGGAATCAGTAATTGAAGAGAAAGTTGAGGAACTCAGGATCGAGATTTCTGAGTTAGCTCGAGAACATGGAGTTTCTGTCGATAGCGATGAGGAACATTTTGATTACAATGATTACTCAGAAGAAAATTTCATGGATGTCCATTTAATTGATACAAGAGCTGCTAAATCTGTGTGCGAGGCTCAACCTCACAACAAAGAGAACGCCATAGATGAGCTGCGTAGGGATTTCCTCCTATGGGATGAGCAAGTTAGTCTACTGGAGAAAAGAATAGAAGAGATGACTGCAGCCATGACCGCTATGGCCATTATTTAGGGCAATCACAAGCACCGCAATTGGCTTCTCTAGAGATCAATCAGGAGGAAATCACAGATGAAAGAAGAGAGGTTGCTTCAGGAAATAGAGACGAGCAACGTAGAAAGGTTTCTCCATCAGGTGCTATACTAGAGAAAGAATTCAAGCAAATGGTTGAACAAGTGCGGGATGCTTTAACCCAATCTAAGGGAGGTACATTGGTTCTAAAGGGTAGACCTTACCCAGAGGAATTCAATGTCATGCCTTTCCCCAAGGGTTTTGTGGCCCCAAACTTCAAGATATTTGATGAGACTGGAAATACCATACAACATATAACACATTTCTGAGCCAGTTGTGGCAATACGAGAAATAGTGAAGCTCTACTCTTCCAACAGTTCGTCAGCAGCTTGTCAACAATCGCTTTCAACTGGTACACTGACTTGCCCAACGAGTCAGTTAAAATCTTTTTCGGGTTGGAACAGCTGTTTGTAAGGAGATTTGCTGGGGCACAACACCATGTGTCTATTGGAGAGCTCATGATGAAAAAACAAAAGCCTAGCGAAACTTTGGTGGACTATATTATGAGGTGGAGAAACCTTAGCAAGAAATGAAGAAATGTGAACCTATGTGAACCTCAGCTACAGGAACATCATGCGATTGAAATTCTACTCACAAGCATTTATGGGCCAGTAGCTTTCATGCTCAAGGAACTCAGCATAAAATCCTTCAAGAAGCTACTCAGTAAAGCCAGCAGCCTTCAAGAAGAAAGTAAGCATATGGGGCCACACAAAAAGGCTAAGGTGACCATAGTGTTCAAAAAGAAATCAGGAGTAGTAGCGACCATTGACAAAGGAAAGCAGTCGATAAAGATATATGCAGAAGAGCCTCACCGGTCTTCATTACAGTACGCTCAGAAACAAAGTAGTCAGTCCAACCAGTGACCGCCTCAAAAAGGGTCACCACGAATAGGGGTAAGAAAATGTCCCTGTCAAAGCGACGTAAAATGGTGTATTCTTTCAAAGGTGAAGCTATACCTAAAATATTCAGAAGTCTGATTAAGAAGCCGGAGTTCAGACTACCAGATCCAAAGAAGCCCAAAGAGGTAGATAAAAAGAATGAACCAAATTATTGCCCATACCACCGGTTGCTTGGGCACACTATAGAAAAATGCTTCGTCTTTAAAGACTGTCTCGAGAGGAACCTTAAAAAGGAGAACATAGCAATCCCGAAAGAATATTTAAAAGAACCTAAAAAAGGTTCCATAAATATGATTTCGGCCAAGCCAATCTCCCCAATCAATCAGTATACTAGAATAGATGAATGTAGTACATCTTGGGATGAACTCAAGAGGGTCCTCAATCAAATACAGGATCAAACAGAACAATCTTCTACATATACTAGAGAAGAAGAATGGAGTGATTTCTGGAGCAGATAATCCAAGAAAAAATTGAACAAGATCCAGTCTGCATCAAAACAAGCCTCCATTCAGAGTATGCAGCATACCAAGCTGGAGATGAAGGTTTTTTCAAGAGAGCCATCATCTTCAAGAACAAATAAGAAGAAGAAAAGCAACACTACAAAGATTGATAGCATGAGGGGTAGGATAAGGGCCGCCTTTACAAGATTAGTTTTCTCGGATTCGGGGAAGAAAATCCTTAAACCCTTGAAAACCCTTGACTTTACCCTTGACTTTGTATGATTATCTTTTTGTCCCTTCGGGGTTATATGAATATAATGATTGTGATTTTGGCTACGTTTTAAATATTTATGGTGATAATGTAACTGATTATGACTAATCTAGCTTTGAGCTTGATCCCCAAAATAATCCTAAAATCGTACTTGAGTCTGATGAACTCATTGTCAAGTCAAATGAAGACATCAACGATATCGTTCACAACAGCACTGATAATGAGGAGCCAAATCTCGAGCATCACAGTACACCTCTGACCATCAATTTAGATCTTTCTGATGAAGAGGCAGAGACATCAGAAGATTCAACCATGATGTCTCAAGAAGAAGAAATCACAGAAGTTAACTTAAGGAGCGAAAAAGTGTTACCACCAAGAACAGCTCCAACAGATAAAGGAAAGTAGATAATGACCCGAGAGACGGAAAGTAGATAATGACCCGAGAAGAGATACCTCCACCTCCACCAGTGTAAGAACCACTTAATCAAGATAAAATTGAAGGATCAGACCAAATAAACTACAACGTTCTAGCTCATCTTAGCAAGTTGCCAGCCCGATTAAGCATCCACGACGCCCTGCCAGAGGAGATGAGAAAGTCTCCGGTTACAGTTTTGCTTGACCTAGAGATTTGCTTAGCTCAGTTGGCCAGCACATCCTCAAATGAATTTGTTCATTGAAAGAAAAACTCCGGGTAAGTTTCACAGAAGAAGACTTGCTGCTCGGTACCGCCTACCACAATTTTCCACTCTACAACTCTGTTAACATCGGCAGATTTGTGTTGTCTAGAGTATTAGTAGATCCTGGAGCATCTCTTAACTTGATGAGCCTACGAACATTGGCCTCTTTGGATATTGAATTTGGATATTGAAGCTCAAGAGCTAAGCTCAAGAGCATACAGCCGATAAGATAATGTTTAGAGGATTCAACCAGAAGGGAGAAAGAGCCCTTGGATCAATTACATTACTTATGAAAGTTGGAGAACTCGTGACAACCACTAAATTTCATATCATCAATGCCGAGACCTTTTTAGTGCTCTATTGGATCGACCATGGATTCATGAGCACAATATGGTTCCATAATCTCTACATCAGCGCATCAAAATGCATTAAATACCGTAAAGATGATCAAGAAAATTACATCAAAGGAGACCTAAAACCATTTTCAGTGCATGAAGTTGGTATCCATGAAGATGTTGCCTACTACGTGCCTCTGAAGAGGAATGTCTTCTCTTGTGAAGTTATCACAACAAAGATGTGAAGATTCAGAAGAATTACAAAGAGGAGGCCATTCAACTCCGCTTCAGTGATCTTCCACCACTCCCTTACAACAAGTTTGTGAAAATTCTTTTAGTTTGCACACCCGAGGTCGAGGCCGGGACATGGACAAGGAAGGATCAATTTAATTGTTGAATGGACTAGGCCAACCATCAACGTTGGTGATGAAGACAGTTCTGAGGAAAAGATACTGATGATAAGACGGAAGAGACTTCAGTACGAGATATTCCTTGAAGATACAGAGAGAAGTGAGTATAAAACAATGTATGGTTGGATAAACCACTATTTGAATGTCGATTCTCTCTTACTCTGATTCTCCCTTACAAGGTCAAGAGTTTAGAGGTCAAGGAAGTCCATAGCGTTGGTTCAAAGCCGATCAAATTTTACCGTGCTTCTACCTCTACTGAGCTTGAAAAACATGTAAATTTGGATGATGATCCTAATGAATTAATGTAATAATTAATGTAATTGCCTTTTGGTTACTTCTCGCTTTGTGTTCAAAAGTTAATTCAATACAGACACTTTCCAAAACAAATACCAAAAGATAAATTTCAACTTTTTAAAAAATTATGGAATGGTAAAAGTTGAACCCCAAATTAAAAGAAGGTCTCGGATTTGGTACAGTAGGATCGGTCGATGATTCTGAATTTTGCATGGTTGTTACTGGGGAGTTTGAAGAAGAGTGCCAGGATTGCCTCGATAGAGATGATTACTCTATTGATCAACCAATAGAAGTTGCTCCCCCAGAATTTGAAGAGGAAATTAAATCTACCGTGGATAAATTGAAACAGATTAACCTCAGGACTGAAGAACAACCCCGACCTACATTTATAAGTTCTCTACTTAATGAAGAAAAATCTGCAGAATTGATCAAACTATTTACATAATCCAAAAGATGCTTCCCGTGGAGCTACGAAGAAATGTCAGGACTATCCGCAGAAGTTGCAGTCCGTAAACTCGGAGTAGACAAGAATATAACCCCAATAAAACAAGCTCCGAGGAGAATGCGCCTCAAAATAGAACAACAAGTCATCGCTGAGGGGAAGAAATTAATAGACGCCAACTTTGTGAAAGAAGAGCAATACCCCACATGGTTAGCTAACATTGTACTTGTTAAGAAGAAAAATGGACAGATCCGTGTTTGTGTCTAAATGGTTAGCCAACAATGAAGCAAAATATGAAGCTTTAATCAGCAGATTGGGAATGGTAATCTCCATGGATATAACTAACACTGTCATCTATGGCGACTCCCAACTCGTCTTCCAGCAAGTCGTCGAGCAATACAAAATTTTGAAATCAAGGTTAGCAGAAAACCATCAGTACACGATGAAGCTCCTGGAGCAGATTCCTGATGTAACTTTCTACCAGATTCTAAGGGGAGATGATGCCCATGCCGACACTCTAGTAAAACTTGCTAAGGAAATGGCATGTACCCCGGAGGATTATATTGAAATCACAATGCAAGGAAAACAAGCCTTGTCTCAAACTGATCTTGAAACTCTACATAAGCATGGAAAAAAGAAGCAATAAATATAGTTGTAGACATCAATGAAGATTGGCACAAGCCATTAAAAAAATATTTGCCTACTAGAAAGCTTCCAAAAGCCAAGTGTGAAGCACACCATATCATAAGAAGGGCCATGTCTTACTCCCTGGTGATAAATATTCTCTACAGAAGATCATTCGACCATATGTGGCTACGGCGTTTGAGCAGAGCCGAAGCACAGAACATTGGCAAAGAGGTACATGTCGGATTGTGTGGCGCTCAACAGTCAGGGCTGAAAACAAAAATGAAGATCAAAAAACTCAAGTATTATTGGCCAGCAATGATGTCCGACTGCTTGGATACAACTAGAAAATGTCACCAATGCCAAGTCCATGGGTTGGTCTTACACCAACCTCCGAATGTGCTACACCCAACTGTTGCCTCGTGGCCATTTGAGTGTTGGGGCACAGAAAAATAGGTTTGATATACCCTCCATCTTCCAAAAGACACAAGCTTATACTTGCCGCTACAAATTATTTTTCAAATGGGCAAAGGCAGTACCGTTACGTGAGGTTACGGCACAACACGTACTTCAATTTTTCGAAAGCCAATATGTCTACCATTTCGAAGTACCGCGAAGAATAATTTCTGACAATGGGACAACTTTCAAAAGCATAAAGATCAACAATTTCATCAAAATACATGTGATATATTGGAGATACTTTATAATTTACTAACCTAAAGGAAATGGTCTGGCCGAAGCCTTCAACAAAACATTAGTACTGATTTTAAGGAAAACACTGGATGAAAATAAAAGATATTGGCACAACAAACTATTAGAAGCTTTGTGGGCCTTCCAGACAACATTCAGGACTCCCACTCAGTGTACACCTTAAATGCTCGTGTACGGGTCCGAAGCCGTGCTACTGCTAGAAATCCAGACATCGTCTCTTAGAGTTGCTATTGCCCACCAACCCACAATAGGGGAACTCACAATAGGAGAAAGTGCCAAACTTAGGCTTGAAGAACTGAAAAATCTTAAGGGAAAATGAATATAAGCACAACAACATTTGGAGCTTTACTAGGTGAAGATGGTACAATCCCATGACAAATTGGTCTGCCCAGGGACATTCAAAGTTGGTGACCTCATACTTGTGCTCAAAAGGCCTATTCTTGCATGCCACAAAATAGGTGAAAAATTTAAGCCAACTTGGGAGGGACCATTTGTCATTGAAAAGATCTACACAAGAGGAGCCTACCTGTTAGTGGACTTCCAAGGTGAAAGACCCATGTTACTAATAAATGGACAATATCTGAAAACCTATTATGCAACCTGACACCACTTGCTTTCGCTTGCTTTGAAGCTTTGAAACTTTGAAACTTTGATTGTTTTAGGTTATTTATGTTGCTAAATATCTATGACCGAGTCCAAATTTTGTAATTAACCTCAATATTAATTAACCTCAATATAATGAAAATTTTGAGAAAAAAATTTAAACCTCAAATTTTCTCCTTTCCACTTTTGAGTATAATGTTCAAAAAAAATTTGAACAAAATTCATATATAAGTAAACAATTCATTTCACTAAAATAAGCTAAAATTCACTTCAATAAATACTTTGTTTTGTTCTTGTTCATGTCATGTTTTGGCCCACTGACATTTTTTCTTGTCGTCTGTAGAAAAATGTCGGGACAGAGGCTGATCTTTGCTTTAAAGGATGGTTGGAGCCTCACACTAAATGAGGAGATGGCGCCGCAGGGTGGTACCATAGACTTCAACATGGACTTTGACCAGGTTGACATGGACTATGAAGGTCCTCTCATGAATGTAGTCAGCTGCAAAGAGAAAGAGGGATTGCCTTCACTACTGAGGGTGACCGCCAAAGTTAATGCATCGCACAGAGGCAAGAACATGATAATAGAGCAAGATCCGATGGAAGGGCCGAGCCGTCTTCACTCCATGGTAGCTACACCGGTTGGAGGCTTAGTAGATGCCAATAAAGAATGACTGTCTGGTGCTTTGCTTTGCAGGACGCACCGCAGGAACGCCAGCCACAAGAAGCAGAGGGTTTTTCTACGAGAAGAACGCAAACGTTAGAGAGAGACAAACAACTTTCTCACCCCTATTCCTGAGGGGCATATTTATGATCCAGACATGAAAGAAACTTTTGCCAGCCTACCCACCATAGATGAAGAACCAGGGTTCATCACAGAGCCAGATACTACACCTTCAACTTCAGATGTTAACTTCAGATGTTTTAAGCAAGGATTGCCTGACGTGCAACGCTGAAATACCTGCAGGGACATCAGCCACAGGGGTGTTTGTAGAATGCTCGGATTTTAATGTTCTACATTTACAATGCTTCAGTACATTGGAAGAGTATACCTCAAGCACTAATCGGTCTCAGACTTCAGATTTTATGATGGATGAGCCATACGTCCCACTGGGGACAGATTAGTATATACCATGGAGCCTAGGGTCATACATCCCGCTAGATGCCGAGTCTCATGTTCTAGATCAGCCACTGCCAGTTTGGCTTCATAGCGATGTTCAGAGGGAGGCAGGCATGCGACAGCTACTGACTCCTAGTACGATGGAGTACTACAAAATAAGCAAAGTAAATAAAAGAGAATTTGAATTTTATGAAGAAGTTCAAGCAAGAATCATCAATATACCGGAAGGCCTGGAGCTGTATACCAGGGTTTTCTCTGAGAGTGACGAAAGAAGCATTCTTGACTGCATCTTCGATTTGAGGGATAAAGGCCGAGCAGGCCTTCCCATGGAAAGAACATACTCTGAGCCAAAGGAATGGATGAGAGGTAAAGGGAGAATCACCATTCAGTGCGGCTGCTATTATAATCTTACAAACGACAGGCAGGAAAATCTGCCATGAATCTTAAACATGATCAGGTAGATCTACTACCTCCTATAATAAAGTGGATAACCAAGAGGATGGTCAAATGGAACATACTACTAGCTACCTGCATCCCAAACAGCTGCATCATCAACATATATGACGAGGGAGACTGCATACCTCCTCACATTGATCATCATGATTTTCTAAAACCCTTCTGTACTATCTCATTTCTAAGCAAGAGAAATATATTATTTAGGAAAGAGATTTACATTGTCATCCCTGGTGTGTTTAGAGGAACTGTAGAGATTCCACTGCCAGTTAGTTCAGTTTTGATTTTGAAAGAAGATGGGGCAGATGTCGCCAAACATTGCATTCCAAGGGTATGACACCGTAGGGTGTTTGTGACCTTCCGTAGTTGTGACCTTCCGTAGGATGACCTTCCGTAGGATGGACGACAGCAAAATACCATATGGATTTTAGTCAGACTGGGAACTAGAAGAGCTACTACCATACGAGCTATGAGAGGGTTGTACCTCTAAGTACATGCGAAGGGAACTCTTATCCTGGAGCATGGCTTAGAAGGTCTACTCAATCAGGAGCTCGTCGTAACTGATACAGAGGGTCAGAGGGTTCACTTTCCTTTTTTATAGCAACAAGATATGTATCTGATATATTCAGCCTATGATGTATTCATGGCATGAGATGATCTGGATGTACTTAAAAATGGATTATATATTGTACATTATTAGGAGTTTGTATATGTTTGATCTATGACATCTTTATGTAAGCCAATTAATAGAAATTTCTCTCAAAAATATGTCTTTTTGTCAGCTTCCTTTTTGTGCGATGGATGAAAGCCACGAACCACGTGTTGGTTCAGAATTTCAATAAACGAAGAATGAAACTTTAACAATAAATAAATTTTTTATATATATAAAAAACAGAACAAATTTCTTTTGAAAATCAACCAATTAAAATTAAAATTTTAAAGACATATTTTTGAAAAATTAAAAGTGATAAAAACAACAAGAAAAGAAAATAAATCTTTTGAGTGGGTTCTCTCATTTACAGAGTTTCTTACTCTTTGTGCATGCAACACAACCATATTTATTTGCATTAACTTTCTTCACATCTTTGCAGAATTTCACATTTTACACAAAACCCCACAAAACTCTATAAATCTTCTTCAACAAAATCAAACTATTCCCATGACACATTTCTTCAAATTCGACATCACAAACTCTCTACACTATTTTTATATGACTCTCGGAGTCAGTACCCAAATTTTGACTCCCCATACTCTAGATTGGTATAAGACCCCCTTTAATGGAGCATGGGAATAGATTGGTATAAGACCCCCTTTTCTTAATCCTTGAGGCTGGTCTTTGACTTCTGAATCTCTTCTCAAAAATGATAACTAAAATTCAATTCTCATATCTGAATCAGTACCAAAATTCTGATTCATTCACTTATTTTCTTATTACCTCTTGAGTTGGATGTGAGTCCTAGTGCTTTCCTTCCCAATGTAGCACATATATTTGCTTGTCACCGCTTGGGTTGGATGTGAGTCCTAGCGCTTTCCTTCCTAACTTGAATCACACATATTTTCTTGTTACCTCTTGAGTTAGATGTGAGTCCTGGTGTTTTCCCTCTCAATGTAGCATATATATTCTCTTGTCACCTCTTGGGTTGGATGTGAATCCTATCGCTTTCCTTCCTAACATGATGCACACATATTTTCTTATTACCTCTTGAGTTGGATTTGTGTCCTAATGCCTTCCTTCTCAATGTAGGACATATATTCTCTTATCACTGCTTGGGTTGGATGTGAGTCCTAGCGCTTTCCTTCCTAACGTGACACAAACATATTTTCTTTTTACCTCTTGAGATGGATGTGAGTCCTAGTGCTTTCCTTCTCAATGTAGCACATATATTCTCCCGTCACCTCTTGAGTTGGATGTGAGTCCTAGTGCTTTTCTTCTCAATATAACACAGATATTCTCTTGTCACCGCTTGGGTTGGATGTGAGTCTTAGGGCTTTCTTTCCTAATGTAACGCACACATATTTTCTTGTTACCTCTTGAGTTTTATGTGAGTCCTAGTGCTTTCCTTCTCAATGTAGCATATATATTCTCTTATCATCACTTGGGTTGGATGTGAGTCCTAACGCTTTCCTTCCTAACTTGACGCTCACATATTTTCTTATTACCTCTTGAGTTGGATGTGAGTCCAAGTGCTTTCCTTCTCAGTGTAGCACATATGTTCTCTTGCCACCACTTGGGTTAGATGTGAGTCCTAGCACTTTCCTTCCTAATGCGGCGCAGACATATTTTCTTTTTACCTCTTGAGTTGGATGTGAGTCCTAGTGCTTTCCTTCTCAATGTAGCACGTATATTCTCTTGTCTCCGCTTGGGTTGGAATTTAGGCCTAGCGCTTTCCTTACTAATGTGACGCACACATATTTTCTTGTTACCTCTTGAGTTGGATGTGAGTCCTAGTGCTTTCCTTCTCAATGTAGCACATATATTCTGTTGTCACCACTTGGGTTAGATGTGAGTCCTAGCGCTTTCTTTCCTAACCTGACACACACATATTTTATTGTTACTTCTTAATTTGGATGTGAGTCATAGTGCTTTCCTTCTCAATGTAGCACATATATTCTCTTGTCACCACTTGGGTTGGATGTTAGTCCTAGCACTTTCCTTCATAACGTGATGCACACATATTTTCTTGTTACCCCTTGAGGTAGATGTGAGTCCTGGTACTTTCCTTCTCAATGTAGCACATATATTCTCTTGTCACCACTTGGGTTGGATGTTAGTCCTAGCACTTTCCTTCATAACGTGATGCACACATATTTTCTTGTTACCCCTTGAGGTAGATGTGAGTCCTGGTACTTTCCTTCTCAATGTAGCACATATATTCGGGTTGGATCTCTTGGGTTGGATTTGAGTCATAGTGCTTTCCTTCTTAACGTGACATACATATTTTCTTGTTACCTCTTGAGTTGTATGTAAGTCCCAATTCTCCCCTCCTCAACGTGACAAACATTTTCTTCGTCATTGCTTGGGTTGGATGTGAGTTCTAGCGCTTTCCTTCCTAACGTGACATATATATTCTCCCTTTCATATGTCAGTTTGAATATTACTCCCCAGTGGTAACTTAAACTGGTACAGTTCTTTCTTTCTGAAGACATATCCTTAACATTCGTCGTCTTCTACACTATTGTTACCCTTTGGAGCCGGATGTGAGGCTTCTTGTTTTCCATCTCGATTCAGTCCTCCCACACAATCCTATTCTCATATTTTGAATAAGTTTCAAGACCACCTTAAATTTATTATAGCATCTGGTTCTTATTTCGGGATTGATACCCAATTTTCAATTCCCACCTCAGGGTCAGCACTTATATACTGACTCCCATCCTTTATAATTACTTGAAATTTCATAAACTCAAAATTTACTCTCTGAAATTTACTCTCTGATCCCCAGTGAGAGTCCCTACTCCTTAATTTCAATCAAGCGATCATCTATTAATTTCTCAGTGGAAACAAATCACACAAACAACTGTACACATACTTCTGGGTCTGTTGACTTAAGAGTTTAGATTCGTTTTTGTTGATCTCGTTGATAAACACCACACCTATTGGGGGTCCATTTGTTGACCTCACTTTTGGTTGAGGTTTAGTTTTTCCTCTTTAGTAACCAAAGGTATAGCCATAGGACTTTCCTACACACTATTCTTAGAAAAATAGAAAAGGAACCCTCACCATTAGAAATTCTACACTCCTCTTTACTCAACCTGAAGTTCCACATAATGGTCCTAACCTCTAGCATTTAGTAGGTGGAGTTGTTATGAGGGAATTCAAGATGAGTCACCCTTAGGACTGTTGGACCTTAGGGTTGACCCTGGGTGTTTTTCTAGGGCTAAGGAACTCACTTGCAATTACTTACACGCAATCACTTACACTCACAATCACTCACTACTCTAAACCCAAAATTCTAGGCTTTGGTCCATTGATACTTTTGGGAGACTCCTGTAGGTGGTTCTCTAAACCCATTAGCCCTAGGCTAGTGTTTGGCTAAAACCATTACATAGAGGACCCAAAATGGGGTTTCCAAATGGGGTTTCCATTGGTCCATGACTTATTGATGGTGGTTGGCACTCCAACTCTACTAAGATACCCAAACTAGCCTTTTTCCCATAAATTTCCCCAAATTACCTAGATACCTTTGAGACCCCAAATTTGACCAAAATTCCCAAATCTATCCAAAATACCCAACTTAGTTCAAAAATTATTTCAAACACCATGAAAACACCTAAACTACCCAAATTCACCAAAATTGGCCAAATTACCAAAATACCCCTCCTTACCCCAATATTCCAAAAATTCCAAAAAAATCCAAAAAATTCCGAAATCCCCCCAAATATTTCCAATTTCATTTTTTTCAACTATCACATGACCCAATTTGTCCTATTTGACCATCTTTGATGAAAACCCCCAAATTTCCCTTTAAAGACCCATATTTTCTCCAAATCACTCCAAATGTTTATCAAATTGGTCTCAATTTACCCCAATTTCAATTCTAAACTCAAATCCACTCTTGATGTGATCAATATAGACCAAATCCAAGCTCAATTAGTCCATCCTTCGAATCCAATTTTGATTTAGATCAAAACCCCAATTTTGGCCCCATGACTTGGTTCCACCAAATTGAACCCATAGACCACTCAATTGGCCACAATTTGTTTTGAAAAACCTTCATATTTGAAAAACCTTCATAACATCCCTTCATAACATCCTCATACATCAAAATTGACCTTCAATTGGACTGGGTGAGGCCTAAATTTCATTTAATTTCAACCTAAGCCCAAAAGCCCCAAATTTGCCCCAAATTGGCCATGTCTCAAAATATCACCAAATTGATGGCCTTAGCCCTAAAATTTCCACTCCATAGCTTCATAAAGATTTTCAAAACATCTCCCTTAATCATTTGAAACATTTAATTTGGACTTAGCCCAAGGCTAGCCAAACCTAGACCCACGTCTAGGCTAACATGCCAAAATTGACCAAATTTCAAAAATCCCTCAAATTGACCTACCAATTGAACTCAAAATCACTTCAAACCTTCACCAAAAATCTTCATAACAATCATATACAAAATTTTGATCAATCAATTAGGTCAATTTACATGGCTATCCTAGCCCAAACCCAAGCTTTGATAACTTGAACCCACATTGAACCCATGCATTAAAGATGGCCTAACTACCCCAAAGTCACCAAATTAATGACTCCACAACCAATAGTTGGACCCTAGTGACCAACCTAAACCTCTTAAAACCACCTAAACTAAGCCATGGACCAAATTTCCCCTAAATTAAGGGATTTCATGCCAAATTTGCTTAAGCTTAGGATATTTTTGCCAAAACAAAGCCTAAACATATTAAGTTGCTGAGACATATTCCCCTGGCTCACCTGACTTCCCTAGCCACCTCCCCTGGCCGGCCGGCCCGCCCGCCTGCCAGCCTAGTGGCTGGAAAATGGCTGAACCAAAGGCCACCCCCATGGGATTAAACCCAATTCAAACCTAAAGGCCATATCATCCAAATTGAAGCTTAGAGCTTAGGCAGAACATTTCACCTGCCAATTTCCATGGCA
The DNA here is from genome assembly GCF_001263595.1 of Phalaenopsis equestris. Lineage (NCBI taxonomy): Eukaryota > Viridiplantae > Streptophyta > Magnoliopsida > Asparagales > Orchidaceae > Phalaenopsis > Phalaenopsis equestris. The sequence goes on from NW_018252507.1 coordinate 309,492, forward strand.
GTAAGCCTAAGGCCATTTTAGAAAAAGCTCCCCTCCACGGCCATGGAGGGAGAGCTGAAAATTCCTCTAAGAGACTTCCCCAAATGGATCCTAAAGTTTGTTTGAGACCTCCTCAGTGCAACCCAACCACCACATTGCCCTGAATCCCCTTGTTGGAGCCTAATCTTTGAGCTCAAAACCTTACTGGTGACAGGACAAAGCTCTCCACACCTCTAAACTCCACCAAACTCAAATTAAACTCAACCACACCTTCACGATATTGAAAGAAGCTAAAGCCCCATCAAATCCCCCTTCCATCGAGATACTAGTATTATAATAAGAGGCTTAATCCCTAGCTTCTTTGGACCCCAAAGTATAAACTTTGATCAACACCTGAAATTGGCCTTGGTCGAATTTGGGTCTAGACATTTCACTATAATAAGAGGCTTAATCCCTAGCTTCTTTGGACCCCAAAGAACGTGTCGAGACTTTCTGATTGAAGCTTCCCTTCTCAAGCCAAGGTATTGATCTTCTCTTCCTCCCAAGCCCATTTTGATTCTCCATTTAATTAGGCTTAATTTAATTGCATGATTACCGTATGGATAAGTTTGTCTCTCTTAGACGAGTCCATAGGATCAAACTTGAGGCAATTTGGTTGAGTCTACCCTGAGATCGTATGGTTTTAGTGTGGACGGTCACGGGATCACTCTATCGGGGACGATGACGGGGAGCCGTCCGATCACGCTTATCTCGGATGGATGGTCGAGATCAAGCCAGACAGTGTTTTGAAACATAAACCACGGACCGAGTCAGCTCTGTGGTGGACGGCAGCATCAAATGGGAGCGCACCATGTGGAGCTTTGGAGCCGTCGTAGGTTGATGGGGCGCCGCATGTTTAAATAGATAAATAGGGATTTAAAAAAAATAGAAAATGATCCTTAGCTTTAAAAATTCATCTCTTGGTGTAAAAAAATTACAAAAATAAAATAAAAATACCCACTTGCTCATTGAATAGAGGAGAACAATGTGAAAATGATCTGGAGTCTATTTGATGCATATTTTATTTTTATTTAATTAAATACTGATTTGGATGTTTTGATTCTCCATGCATGTAGTAATCTCACCAAGGCTTGAAATTTTAGCATGTTGTTGCCTCTATCTTAGGGAACATTCCCTAATTTTTCAAAAGTCAAAGGAGGTCCCTAGACAGAGAATCGTATTTTTCATGTTTATGTGCATTATTTGCTTTCATGGAAATTAGTATGTTGCTTAAAAAAATCTAAGACAATTTTGGGAGGTTTATGATGACGAGAGAGCCTTTAAGAAAATTTCTCATAAGCCAAGTCATTCAAAAAACACATAATCTTTACAGACCACCCTAAATAACTAAGATAATTAATTTTGAAAAATACAAACAACAAAATGACTTAATTTTTAAACTCCACTATTGTTTAGGATCCAAAGAACTCACCATAAAAATCTCAACTCAAAGCATTTTGAGTATTTTGAGTTCATTTGGTAACTTAAATTGATTTTTAAAAATAATTAACATTTTTGCACTTAAATGATTTTAAAAAAATCAAAATATAACTCAAAAGTTTATAAAACTTGGTTTTTTGAGTTCTCTGTGATCAGGGGTATTTTCTAAAAACAAAATGGTATTTAAAACAAAAAACTTCATTTTTTAACCTATTTTAAATATTTAAATAACTAAAAATCCATAAAAATCACTAAAATAATAAAATTCATGGAAATGTTCTAAATTGCTTCCTAAGCACTTAAGAATAATTAGAATATTTTTCATGATTTTATAAATAAAGATATTGAATTTTAAAGATTAAAAATAATTTTTAAAGGCTAAAAATGAGTTTTTACCAAAAATAATTCCAATAAATCTAATAAAACTCAAAAAAATATAAAGTTTTCTCCCCTGGGTTCTCTGACCTTAGGAGGATTTTTCAAAAATATAAAACTTAATTTTCATTATTTCAAATATTTTATATTTAATAAATATCCCATAAATCAAACTAATTCTTAAAATTTAAATAAAGTTCAAAAAATCAAGAAATTTGGTCCAAAGTCTTCTTTTGTCTAGGTCTACCTCCAGTAAAATATTTAATGGATTAGGATTTACCTTGGAGAAGTTAGAAATTTCTTTAAAAAATCCTATTTTTACATGAAAATAATTATATAAATTAAATTAAATTTTTAAAAATCACATTTTATCCTTTGATGTCTTAAATGACCCATGAATGATGTAGGAAAAAAATTCTAAAGTCATTTGAATTAAATTTGATAAATTATGAACTATTAGAGCCTTAGGGGCAAATGTGTCAAATGTGTAATTTTGGATTAATTAACATTTTGGCTTAATTCAAGGAGAGAAATGGGTAACCTCTAATCTTAATTTGGATGTTTGTAACCTCTAAGACAACCTCTGACCTTATTTTGATGTTTAAAAAACAAGGTGTTAATTGGTAGAAACCAACATCACTTTCTTAATCGAAAAGATAAGTTAATAAATTTCTAAATTATTAAAATTTGGAAGTTTATAAAAGTAAAATAAACCCAGGACTTAGGGGTATGACTTTTGAAGTAAAAAATTAATCAATTTAATACCCCTATTTTGATTTTCAAATAAAGTTCAAATCATTAATCATGACCACCTGAAGCTTAATATTTTCAAAACTAACTAAGACGCTCACCTAGGTCTTAAGGGCTTAGTAGTGACTTAGGCTAAATCAAGTTTCATTTAAATGAAGATTAGAAAAGTAAATATCAATTAAAGCTAAGATATCTTTTAAATACTATAAGCCTAATTAGGGCCAAATTTGATTAAGTGTTCCAATAAAACTAACTTGCCTCTTTAGGGGTCTTCACCTTCAAAATATTCAAAATTAAATTACAAATGATAATTACCTTACTTTTAAAGATAATTGATACATCTATGTTCATTGAGCATTAGGGTGTTTATAGGATGAATTATTAAGCAACATAATAAGTTTAAAATAACTAGGGATTCTCCACCTGGCAGCGAGAGAGCAGCACGGACCTGCTTCTTTCTCTAGATTTGTTGGATACCTCGGAGATCTACTAAACTTAACATATTTTGCTTGACAACATTATCCTTAATTAAACTCCTAAGGACCCACAAATATATGACCTAGGGTTAGGTAGGCCATCAAAACTTTACCTCCCTATTTCATATAAACTGCCTTAACATGCCTTTTGAGTTTCATGTGGTGGAATGAGAAGACTCGCCAGGTACGCTTTTACAGTTTTCAACATTGTCTTTCTTATACTTTCATACTGTACATTTCTACCTGTAAACTTGCATGCTAAACAACGATGTCACCCTGCATAAAAATGAAAACTATCAGGACAGCCACAAAATAAAAAAAAACTAAAACTAGAATCAACCAAGATAAAATTCACCCCCACAACATTCAAAATATAAAACAACTCAAATTTAATCACAAACATGACACAAAACTGCAACTTCAACTAAATTAAGACATCTATATCGGATGATCAGAAATTCCTCAGAGGTAACCTACGGTTGCTAACGAGGCTTCCTACGGGCTATATGAAAATATGGACCTCATTAAGTTTGGTTATTAAGTTCATTTGGACTAAGTAAATCCAATAAAAAATAGTGGTGCCGGAACGAGGGAACCGTAGGATCCTAACCGGTGTAGCTCTAATCAACTTTAAAATGCCCCTATAAAATTTAAGGAACTTCAACAATAGGGCCATCTGATTTGACATCATAACTTCACACATTAGAAAACTCAAACAACTCATCGCGGCAAGGAGCTTGGGGCAGGATCTTGGAGCTAGCGTGGTGGGCAGCACGGCCATCATCAACAGCAAAATTTGTCTTCCCCAGCTTAACCAATCTTCCTTCCTTAGACTTAAACAACAAAGTTATAGGACTTCGAGGTTGCTTGCTTATGCAATGTAAATCCTCACCTTATCGATCTTTAAGCCTTTTGTATAGCCCTCATATACAATATAAGCCCTAACTCGTCTTAGGTTTCCGAGGTTGTCGTTTGTCACGACCTAAATCCTCATATCTTTCAGACTATTTGTGTGATCGTTTCACATGAATATAAGCCCTAACTAATAAAATTGGCAGGATAAAACACCTAAACATTTCTCCTCAGAAATGAAGCCAAACATTAGGATAGCTTGGGACACCGGGGGGTTCTCCTCTGGATCTATGACATCCCCCAATTTTTCTTCCTTTGGACTCCACAACAAAATATTCCAAATTTGAACCAATCCCCTTCCTCACCATTATGTCTGATCTCGTTTAAAAGTCCTACCCTTTGAAACTCCTTGGAGATAATATTTTCTCATTTTTATCGAGAGTCTTCTTAGGTGACTTTGATCATTTAAGATGTAATAAACTAAAACTATAAGGGCTTGCCCTAAGGGCTTGCCCTTATAGGAAGCACGTCCAAACCTAGCTTAATAAAAACCCTATTTAATTCTTTATATTAAACAAAGGAACTTGTCGGCAAATACAATGGTTTCACAAACCGAATGGATGTCATATATTCGGATGTCATATATTCCTTCACTTATTTGATTGAGCCTCATTCTCAAGTCTTGTGTTTATCCTTCAGGATAGATACATGATTTGAGGTACAATGCTCTTTCATTTAAACGATGAAAAACATGGGATCAGTTTGATTTCATTTTATTTAAAACTAAATATATATGTAAATTAAAACATCCTTCTGAAGCGGGCGACGAGATTTCGATTCTGGTGACCGACAACTTCTTACGGGCAACTCTCCAACCGAAAATAGCGCCGACAATATTGTAGTCCAATTTAGGAAAAATACTAGTAAATGAGAAATACTTAAACTTTAGAATTTCTTGAATGTAAAGAAATATGAAAATATAAGTTTATATCTAGTTCAAAAATATTGTAGATTCTCCAAATATAGTGTTTAGGCATTATGTCTTCTCCACTTAAAAATTCTTATTAAGCATAATTGTACTTACTATAGTATATCCTTAAGCTTAAGATTTTCTCAAGTCTTATATTTTAAAAAGATCAGATGTGAAAGAAATTTTTTATTAGGCACTAATCCTTAAGCTTCTCCTCCCTTTTTCAACTTGTTTTTTCTTTTTCTTTTTCTTTTTATTTTTTTTCTTTTTCTTTTTCTAGCAAGGATTGCTATATCTGGATAAGTCTTTAGTGACTTTGAATTCCACTCCTCCTTTCCTAAAGCAAAGTGTTGACATATTTCCTTTACATAAAAACATAATAATAGTTTTTGAAAATTACATTCAATAAAAGAATTTTAATTTCGAGAATAAAAGTCTAAATCTTCTAAATTTTTCAAAAATATAATTTCTCCATTTCCACACCAAAAAAACATCTAACTTTAATTTTTTTTTCATTACTATAAATTTTAACTAAATTCTCTTAGTCATTTCTATATTAAAAATTTTACTTTCCAAATATAACTTCATATACATTATCATTTTTTTTCAAATCAAAATCAAATTTGTTTTGAAGTACATTTGAGAAAAAAATAAATTTCAATCTTCTTAAACAAATTTTCATCCCTCCACCGAACTTAAATTTTTATAGAAATAAAACATTTTAGCATCATATTCAAATATTGGCAGGAATGAAAACTAAGAAAAACAAGCTTGCAAGAATTTTTATATCCTAAATATGCAAATACAAAAATTAAAAACATGAGTAAAAATTAAATTGATCAAATTTTAATTTATTTAATATATAGAGATTCATTAGACGAGATTCATTAGACTTTTATGCAGCTTTTATGCAGTGGATTATAACATAAAAGCAAACAAACACACTACCAAACATACACAATTACAACTTAAAGAAAAACATCTGGTAGTAAATTGAAAATTTTAAACATGCAGCTTTTATGTGACTTGTTAGCTATTTTTTTAACATTCCTAAGAGCCAGAATTAAGTTTAGCACAAACTAACTAATTACAATAATGAGCACAATTAACACAATTACTATCATAAAAACATAATAACTACTCACAAAAATAAAAATGCATCACAGTAGTGTCTGACAAAACTGAACATAACAAAAACTAACAGTCTAAACCAATACAACTCGAAACACAAAAAAGTACTGAATAATTACACAATCAATAGTTCACAATAATACACTAAAAATCAAGTAAAACTATAGATCCAATCTAATCATCCTCATCCTCTGCATCACTCTCATCACAATGTCAAGAATGTCAAGTAGTTGCAGGCTCAGTAGTTGCAGGCTCATATGGCAGATATCTTGGATACTAAGGGAAAACTTCATCCTTGTTACCCCACATGAGGCTTTCCATAGACGAGTTGTACTCTTCCTCATAATCACTACGTCTCTTCATATATTCATCCATATGCTATTCAAAATTTTCTAAATTTAATACCTTTTCAGCTGTGTAAATGACATTATTCAATATCCTCTGCAATAGTTGTGATTGAGAATCAGATCCAGAAGTCTAACCCTGTGATTTAGAAGCATGTGAAGTGGAAGCTCAAGATGTCAAAATAGCAGAACTACTAAAAAATCCTCCTCTCCAACCAAAAGGGATTGATGTAAATAAGATTTCACATTCACACTGGTAATGGGCTTAAGAGGTTGCAAGATCTCTTCCTAGCTGTCAAATCTAACTCTATTTTGCTCCCATAAAGAAAAGATCAAGGATGCAAATTCCAAAATTGCAGTAGTAGGGTCGACGACACAATTGGTAATAACTCTATGAATCAAAGCTCCAATGTTGATGGGCTTGAAATGCTGGATGCAATAGTTCAAAGTTGCTCAATCATGGGTCACTTCACTAAAATGATTAGTAGGTAGCAGACGAGCAGAAAGGAAATAGTGTAATGCCTTTGCAGTGGCATCCAACTTTGAAGTGGAAAAGTTAACTCTCCTTTCACTTGTAATTTTCCAAAGTCCTCTTCTAGCAGTCGAAGATGAAATGATCCCGCTATCTCCTCCTCAGTAGGACTATAGCTCGAATTAAAACGTAAAGTACTTGAGGGTAAATGATAAAATTGTTTTATTACCTCAGTTAAAAAAGGTACTATCTTTCCCCTCACCATGACTCCTTCATCAGCATTGGGGATATTTGCATAGAACTCTCGCACCACAGAAATCACTGCTATAGTAGAAAAACAACATAATCTCTCCGACTGGTGGTGAGCAAACATATCCTTTACAGCTCCTCCCAGACTTTTAAAACATCACTCAGGAATCAACTTTTTTGATTGCAGTGCATCACTGTATTGATCCTGAGTTTTACCACTAACAAACTTGCTTGAATTAAATTAAGCCTTTCCCTTGCTCCTGTTCATTTTTGGTGTCATATCTCAAGAATATCTGATATAGCAATTTTTGCTCCAAACCACTAAGAAATCTCCAAAATAGGTGTGCCCTAACTTCAAAATTCACGACAGCTCAAGGAAGGGGACGACATTGAGGTACAAAAATGGTGTTTTGTGGACCTAATCGACACTTAAAACCATTCAAGAACTAATTTTCATTAACCAAATCTTAAGCGCAAATGGTTCGGCAATTAGGCACTTGTCTCACGAATTAGGTAGTGCTTAAGCGTGGGGTCTTGGCGCTTAGGCGCTAGTAACTATCTTTAGTAAGAAAAATTGTATTTTTGAAAATTTTAGATAATTTAGACTTTTATTTTTAATACTTCAATTTATTTTATTAAAATAATTTTCAAAACTATTATTATATCTATAAGTAAAAGACTTATATCAAAACTTTGCTTTAGGAAAGGATAAGTGGAATTCAAAATCATTAAATGCCTATCCAGATATAGTAATCCTTGCCTAAAAAAGAAAATAAAAAGAAAAAATGAAAGAAAAGAAAAAGAGAAAGAGAAAAAAAATTAGGAAGGAGATGCTTGAGCATTAGTGCCTTATCGAAAATTGTTTCTACATTTGATCTTTTTAAAGTATAAGACTTGAGAAACTCTTAAGCTTATAGATATAATATAGTAAGTAAAATTATTTTTAAAGAAAATTTTTAAGTGGTGATAATAAAAGAACTAAATTCTAAATTTAGAAAATCTACAATATATTTCTGTATTAGATAGAAACACATATTTTCACCTTTCTTAACTTAAAGAATTTCTAAATTTTAAGTTGGTCTCATTTACTAAATAATTTTTCAAAATTAAACTGCTATATTTCTAAATCAAACTTTTAGTAACTCCTAAAGAAACACATATAAATATCATACATATTTAATTTTTAAAGATTGAAGTGTCATTTGAGGACAAATAACAATTTAAGTTTGGGGGATTTTGATACACCTAAAATATATTGTGTTTTTAGACACATTTTTATACATATTTTTGAGATATTGTGCTTTAATTAAAGGTATTTTTTTGTTTTTCCTGGAGATACATGTAAAAAGGGTAAAAATTGTTTAAAGGAGTGAAAAATGATCGAATTTAGAGCAAAAAGGTGAAGAATGTGCAAAAGAGTTTTGGCGTCCAAGCGCCAGATTCGGCGCTTAAGCACCAGTTAAATAGAGAAGGCCATGGCTAAGCGCCAGAGGCCCCGCGCTTAAGCGCCGGTTGTAGTTATTAGATGAGTAAATTCGGTCTTTGTGAAGTTTGAAGAGGTTTTTGAGGCACCCATTGGCTTAATAGGTGGTTATAACCACTATAGATGAAAATTATCATGAAAGGATGCATCTCATTAGGAAATACATTGAATCTAGACCATATTTTGAAGAGAAACCAAGGCACTTTGGAAAATTATAAAAGAAAGAAGATTGGGACTTTGAAGGAGGTCCATAAAGTATTGGAAAGTATTGAAAGTTCTCATTTCGGGAGTTAGTTTGGAGGGAATTTCTAGGAACCATTTTTACTTTTATTTTATCCTTTTTGTTATTTTATTTTGAGTGATTGTAAAGAGAAGAGAATTAAAGGAACTTCAAGAGTTTGATGGAGGACTTGAAAAAAGTTTTTATCTTTTTGTTTTGAGACTATTTTTGGTTTTATTTGAAACTTATTATTGGTTCGACAATGATTTCTTATTTTAAACTAAAGTAAGGTTTTATTTTCTCCATGGATTCTAAGTAGTTTTATTTATCTTTCTTCTTAAAATGATAAGTAAATAAATGTTGGACAAAAATTGTGGAAAGTACTGATCTTCAATGATGAAAGAAGTTGTGATGATTTAAATCCATGCACTTCATTTACTTCTTAATTTGTCCAATCCAGATGTTAAAATTTGTTGTGAGAACATGTAAGAACCGGGCTGGTATTATCTCAGTCAACAATTGGAAAGAATCACATGAGGTTGTATGAATGAAAATGTAGTTCACATGATTGAGTGAAAATAAATTGAGAAATATTTATTGAACGATATAGAGTTAGATGACTTTAAAGTGACAGGTTAAAGCCCCCAAATTGGTTTATTATTTTAGGTTCTGATACAAGAATGTTAGCCACAGGTGGAGGGAATCGAGGGAACTCTAGAGTGAGAGCTAGTATCTTCCCTGCCTAGCCGGTCTTCAGAACTATTCAAACTTTAAATTAGCCAATGTTATTTATAGCATCTCTAGTAAGGGTAAAGTATATTATTGCTCCTATTTGGCACAACACAATTTGCATACTTCCACAACAAAATTCCTATGCTTATTATTGATTCATAATAAGAAGAAATATATTTTCATATTTAGTATTTTTTTCTTCTACAAAAACTCTAGTTATCTTTTTAAATTGTTATTGTTCTATCAAAATATTGAAAATACCAAAACTATTTAAATTTTAATTGCTACAAAAATCATCTTTACTTTAGATAATTATATTTTTATTAAAAATAGAAATTTTGTTGTTCAAAAGTTCATATTGTGTATTCTCCCTATGGGTTTGAAATTCAGGTCTTAATTAGAAAGCCCTATATTACTTGATAACGATACGTATACTTGCGTAGTATTGCAATATATATAAATTAAATGTTAAATTCTTATTTTATTTTGTCCAGGATCAAGTTTTTGGCTCTATTGCAAAGTAAGAAAACACAAATGAAAAATATCATCAAAATACATTGTTATACTATTGCATATAAAGTATCCAGGGATCAGCGCTCACCAGTTAGGGCCAATGATGAAAATAAAGATCAAAAGGCTTGGATATTATTGGCCGACAATGATATCCGACTGCATATATAAAGCCAGAAGATGTCACCAGTGTCAAATGCATGGGGTGGTCTTGCACCAAATGTGTCTTCATTAGATGTATTTGCCCAAGAGACGCATCCTTTCATGATAAATTTTGTCCATGGTGGTTACAAACACCTATTAAGCCAATGGGTACCTCAAAAACCTCTTTGAAATTTGTGAAAACTGATTTTACTCATCTAGTAACTGCCACTGGAACTTAAGCGCGGGGTCTCGATACCTAGGCATGGTCTTCTCTGTTTAACCCAAAACTCTTTTGCACAATTTTTTACCTTTTTGCTCCAAATTTGATCCTTTTTCACTCATTTAAGCATTTTTTTCCATTTTTATATGTATCTATAATAAAAACACAAAAATACCTTCCATGAAAGTGTTATTTCTCAAAAATATGTATAAAGTGTGTCTAAGAACACTATTTATTTTAGGTGTTTCAAAATCCACCAAACTTAAAATGTTACTTGTCCTCATGTGACACTTCAATCTTTAAAAACCAAATATGTATGATATGTATATGAGTTTCTTTAGGAGTTACTAAAATTTAGATTTAGAAATATAGTAGTCCAATTTAGAAAAAAATAATTAGTAAATGAGACCAACTTAAAGTTCGAAAATTTTTAATGATAAGAACTATGAAAATATTTGTTCCTATCTAATTCAGAAATTTTGTAAGTTCTCTAAATTTAGATTTTAGTTCTTTTATTTTCCCTACTTAAAAAATTTTATTAAAAATAATTTTACTTACTATATTATATTTATAAGCTTAAGATTTTATCAAGTCTTATACTTTAAAAAGATCAAATGTAGAACCAATTTTTGATTAGGCACTAATCCTCAAGCTTCTCCTCCCTTACATTTCTTTACTTTTCTTTTTCTTTTCTTTTTCTTATTCTTTTCTTTTTCTTTTTCTTTTTTTTTCAGGCAATGATTACTATATCTGGATAGGCCTTTAATGATTTTAAATTCAACTTCTCTTTTCCTAAAGTAAACTTTTGATATAAAACATTAACTTATAGATATAATAATAGTTTTGAAAATCATTTTAATAAAAGAAATCTAAGTATTATAAATAAAAGTCTAAATTATATAAATTTTTCAAAAATATAATTTTTCTTACTAAAGATAGTCACTTATATTAATCATTTTTTATACTAATACTTTTTAACTTAAAGTTTTTCTTAATTTCTTAAAATTTTAACTAAATTTCTTACTCATTTCTAAATCAAATTTTACTTCCCTAATATAACTTCATATAGATAATCAATTTTTCTTTTAAAATTCAAATTCATTTGTAGTTCATTTGAGAACAAATAAAATTTAGGTTTTGAAAATGTTTTTAATCCCTCCCCCAAACTTAATTTTTTTTAACAGATTAAACAGTTTAGCATCAGATAATTATATAGGAAAGAATGAAAATTGAAATAACATGCTAACAGGAATTTTTACATCCTAATTATACAAGTATAAAACTAAAGATAAAAGTAAAATTAATTTTGATCAATTTTCTTAAAATTTTATTTTAGTTTAACGTGTAGAGATTCAATAAACTTCTAAATAGTGAGTATAAAAGCAAACAACACACTAACATGATAAAAAAAATATAGGGTAGCAGTTTCTAAATTTTAAAATTAAGATCTAAGTTAGCTAGATTTTTAAACTTTTCGCAAAGTTTTTAACTTAAAAAAAAAGACATGGAATTAAGTTAAGTTCTGAACTAACCAATCCACAGTACTAAAAACAAAAATATTTACTACCCTAAAATTTTAAAAAAAAAATACTATCTAACACAACAATCAAAATAACAATTAGACATAAAAATTTAAAACACAACATAAACATAGTCCACTACATCACATAACTGCATCTGTAGTAGTACTACATCCCAGAGTCTATAACAAAACACAAACATAATAATACATCAAACCAAATCAAGTCCAACACATCAGCTCTCATTTCTACTCCTCTCCACTCTCAGAATCGCCACTATAAAATTTTTATTTAGGCTCATAATCAGGATAATGAGGATATTGAGGAAATATTACTCCTGGGTCATTTCTAATCAGACCCTCTAGAGCTGGGTATAATTTCTCCTCAAACTCACTCTTTCTCTTATTATAACTATTTGTATGCTCGGCAAAATGTTCTAGATTTTGAACTGTATTAGTGGTAAAGTGGATATGATTCATCATCTTCTGTAATAACTTCTCTTGAGTCTCAGTTGACTCACCTCAAGATGTAGAAGCACGTGAAGTAGATGGTCTCGATGAAGATGCAGCAGACGTCTCTAATCCATAGCTCCTGAAAAATCCTTCTCTCCAGCCAAAAATCAAATGCTCTGAATAAGTCTTCACATTCACTTTCATAATGGGCTTCAGAGGCAATAGAACTTCCTCCCAACTATCACACTTTACTCCAGCCTGCTCGCATAAAGAAATTATCAAGGAAGCAATTCTCATACCTGCAGTAGTAGCAGAAGCAGCTGAATTGATGATAGTGTGATCGATCAAAGCCCTTATGTTGATGGGCTTTACCTCCTGAATATAATAATTCAACGTTGCTCTCTCTGGTCCCTTCACTGAGATGATTTGTAGGAAGCAGACGAGCAGATAAAAAATATTGCCAAGCCTTTGATAGTGCACATAACTTTGATGTTAGAAAATTTACTCTCCTCTCATTTGTAATCTTCTAAAGTCCTCTTCCAATAGTCAAATAAGTTCTGCTTTCATAGGATTATAATTAACATAAAAACACAAAGTCTCTGGTGGTAAATGGTAAAACAAGTTGATTACCTCTGGTGTAAATGGTACCAACTTCCCTCGAACCATAACTTGATCGTCCTCAGACTCTTGACGGCTGTAAATGGTACCAACTTCCCTCGAACCATAACTTGATCGTCCTCAGCCTCTTGGAGATTTGCATAAAACTTCCTTACAATAGAAATTACAATGAAAGAAGAACTGATGATAGTGTGATAGATCAAAGCCCCTATGTTGATGGGTTTTCCCTCCTAAATATAATAATTCAACGTCACTCTCTCTGTGGTCACATCACTGAGATGATTTGTAGGAAGCTGACGAGCATATACAAAATAGTGCAAAGCCTTTGATGGTGCACACAACTTTGATGTTATAGAATTTACTCACCTCTCATTTGTAATCTTCCAAAGTCCTCTTCCAACAGTCAAATAAGATATGATTTCATCCAATTTCGCTTCCGTAGGACTATAATTTGCATCAGAACAAAAGTTCTCCGGTGGTAAATGGTAAAACAAGTTTATTACCTTTAGAGTAAAAAGTACCAACTTCCCTCGAACCACAACGCAATCATCCTCAGCCTCTAGGAGATTTGCATAAAACTCCCTTACAACAGAAATTACAGCAACAACAGAGAAACAACAGAACTGTTCCCACTATTGACGGACTATCAGGACTTCCACTTCTCCTATTTGACTCTTAAAGCATCGCTCTTCAATCAATTTTGGTGACTGTAGAGCATCACTATATCAATCTTGAGCTTTTAAACTGACAAATTAAACTGACAAATTTGCTCGAATTAAACTGACAAATTTGCTCGAATCAAATGGACTATTTTCTTTGCTCCTTTTCATTCTTTGTGCCGTTCTACAAATTTAATAAATTCCAAAAATAACTTTAAAAATCAAGCTTAAATCACTAAACTAAATTTCCAAAAGCACTAATTAAACTTCCCAAGCAATTTCCATAGATTTTTCTTCACTTTTCACCATGAATAGTAAATTTTCAAAACCTTCCAAATGTGCTTAAAATATATGGTGAAAATCCAAAATTTTTTCTTAGAAGTAAAGCTCTTACCTCAAGGAATTTGGATCTAGCAAATCTCACTTGATTCCACCAAGAATCTCTAAATTTCACTTGCCCTAGCCCTCAAGATGATAGGAGGCGTTATAAATGGCATTTTTGGACTAAAAATTCACTTTCAACCATTTGTGAACCGGTTTTCGAGAATCGGTGCTTAAGCGCGGGTAAGTGGCGCTTAAGCGTTTGCCTCTCAGGTTGGCTCGCGCTTAAGTGGGAGATGTGGCACCTAGGCGCCAGTGCACAATTTTTTAAATTTTTAATTTTAATTAAAATGCACTATTAGCCTAAGTAAATAACTCCTAAATGGTCTCATAGCACTTAAATGACTATTTTTACTTCATATAACTCCCTTCTCTCTCAAAATTCTCCATAATAATTAATTCAATTTGAGACTAAAAATAACACAAATTTTCACAAAAATCAACTTATATTAATTGACAAACAAGTACAAAAACATTTAACACTTAGTTCTCTCTCTAAATAATCTTGGAAGAGAAAATTTTCCTAAGTACAAAACACTTAACACACATTTACAATTACAAACATAAGTGACACAAACACGAAACACGAGACAAAAACACTAACACACTTAAAAACATGACTCCAAACACACATATCCTAACCCTCAACTTAATGCTACTCTTCATTAGAAGGAACGAACTCTTGTCTCTCAGTAGTCTCTCCAGGAATATAGAGTTGATAAAACGGACGATGTTGATGAGCTCTAATTCTATCATCTTTGATCCACTTTTGCTTAAGGAACCTCACCTTATGCGCTTCCTCTACATAACTGGTATGGTTGATTTACATCCTAAGTTGACACCCAATATGTTTTGGATGAGCATGCAATTCAAGCACCTTAGTCTCTAATACAGATATAGTATTCTCCATCTGATTGACCTTCTCTGATATCCCTTTAATACTAACGGCTAAGAAACTGTTATAGATCTCCTGTGCACTTTGACTAATGAAATTCTTCCTCATGGCTTCTTCTTTCTTCTTCAAATCCATCTCCCATGAAGACATTTTCTCTGAATCTCTCTCTTTCTTAGACTTTTAGGGCTAAAAATAATCTGAGGTGAAATTCCTTCATAAACCCCTTCTATTTATAGGCCTATTTACCCCTCATACCTTCTAGCCCCAACTAGAAACTGCCAAGTCATGTTTATTCCAACTAAATGCAGTTACACCTTCTAGAAATCGAAATTCACTCATGTAATTGAATTATCGCGCTTAAGCGCCGGATCAGACGCTTAAGCGCCAGTGCACATTTTTGCCTTAGTCAACCTAAAGACCAAATTCTAATTCTAACATGTCTAGGTCACTAAATAAAGTCTAAAAATCATTACTAGCGAATAATATACTCAAAAATACTACCCCAAACTTCTTAATCAGACTCAAAACAATAATCAAAGCAAAAACACACTGATAATTATGGGTTGCCTCCCACGAAGTGCTTAGTTTTATCTCGTTAGCCAGACGTAAATAGTGCTCATTCTGGTTGACCCAACATCATTCCATCATTATATTTATGTTGATCCCCTATATAATAAGGTTTCAGTCTATGTCCATTCACTTTAAAAATTTTCTCAGAATTAGGATCGTTAATATTCACAACTCCATAAGGATAAACTTTTATCACAACAAATGGGCCCATCTACCTAGACTTAAGTTTGCCTAGAAATAATCTTAACCTTTCATTATATAGAAAAAATTGTTGCCTTGACTGAAAATTTTTAGTAAGAATCTTTCGATCATGCCACATTTTCATCTTTTCCTTATAAATCTTAGCACTCTCATAAGATTCATTCCTTATCTCTTCAAGCTCATTTAATTTTAACAATATTTTCTCACCAGCATCTTTTAAATTATAATTGAACTCTTTAATAGCCCAATATGCTTTATGCTCAAGTTCAACTGGTAAGTGACAAGCTTTAACAAATATTACCCTATCTGAGGACATTCCTATAGGAGTTCTATATGCAGTCCTATAAGCCCACAAAACATAGTCAAGTTTGACATACCAATCCAATACCAATCCATTTTTGTTCAATCCATTTTTGTTGGATGCATAGATTTTTCCATAATTCTTTTAATTTATCAATTGGATAATTAGCCAAACCACTTGTATGAAGATGATAAGCAGTAGCAATCCTAGGATTTATTTGATGTTTCCTTAATAATTTATCTATAATGGCATTTCTGAAATGACTTCCCCCATCAGTAATGATAACCCCCGGCAACACAAATCTACAAAATATGTTCATTTTCAAAAATTTTGCAAAACTTTGAGGATCATATCGAGGTAAAACAATAGCTTCTATCCATTTGGATACAAAGTCCACTGCTAAGAGAATATATAATTTTCTGAAAGATGGATAAATGGCCTTATAAAATCTAATCCCCAAACATCAAATATTTCAACTCTAGCATATAATTGAGGGGCATCTCATTTCTTCTAAAAATATTGCCTACTCTTTGACATCTATCACAAGTTTTGATATAAGCATTAACATCTCTAAAAATTGTAGGCCAATAAAATCCAGATTGTAGAATTTTGTATGTTGTTTTATCAACACCAAAATGTCCCCCAAAATCAGAATTACGATATTTTTGGTTAATTTCATAAGTTTCTTATAATGGTACACATCTTTGAATGATTAGATGCTTTCCTTGTTTATATAAATATGGGTCATCCTAAAATGAAGTCTTAGCTTCAGAAATAAATTTCCTCATTTGTTGGTATTTGTCATTTGTTGGTATGTCATTCCATAGGGTTTAAGATCACTAACAATATATTTCAAAATGTCGGCATACCACGGAACACTCCACTCATTTAATTAAGTATCCACTCATTTAACAAAGAAGAATCCATCTTATAAATCTTGGTTTAGTATCCTTCTTTTTCATTAAGTACTTAATAGCAGAATGATATGTATGCACTATACAATGAGTTCCAATCAAATATGATCTAAATTTGTAAAAGGCATATACTATTGCTAATAACTCTTTTTCAGTTGTTGTATAATTAATTTGAGTTTCATTAAGATTTTTACTAGCATAGTAAATAACTTTGAAAATTTTATCATA
>NW_018252507.1:327819-331254 GCF_001263595.1 Phalaenopsis equestris
AACATAACTTGAATCTTCCTTAAAAAGGTTTACACATTGATCTAATTCCTCTTCTTGCTCATGTTCCAAATATTTTTCTTCAGATTTTTCTTCATAAGTAGTCTTAAAATGGCATTCACTTAGATATTTTATAACATTCATTCTATAGCATTCATCATATTTACCATTTGCAGGGGACTTCATTGATTTTGAAATGTTAAAAGTAACAGTTTGATCACTGACACAAATTGTTAATTCCCCTTTCTGCACATCTATCATTGTTCTTCCTGTTGCTAGGAAAGGTCTCTCCAAAATGATAAGTATCTCTTTATCTTCCTCCATATTTAGCACAATGAAATCAACAGGAAAGATAAATCAATCCACTTTCATTAGGACATCTTCTATAACTCCTTTAAGATAGTTTATTAAATGATCTGCTAATTGCAGAGTTACAATAGTAGGGGTTATTTCTCCTAATCCCAATCTTTTAAATGTTGATAATGGCATAAGTTTAATGCTTTCACCTAAATCACATAAAGCTTTCTCATAAAATTTGTCTCCTATTGCACATGGAATTGTAAAGCTACTAGGATCTTTAAACTTTTCAGGAAGTTCCTGCTGCTTTTTATTAATTATTGCACTGCACTCCTCACGAAGTGCAACAATTTTATTATTTTCAAACTTCCTTTTTCTGTTGAGAATATCCTTCATAAACCTTACATAGCTTGGCATTTGTTCTAAGGCTTCAATAATAAGAATATTGATTGTAAGTTTCTTAAATATTTCCATAAGTTTTGAAACTTACTTATCTAACTTCTATTATCGAAGTCTCTAAGGAAATAGAGGTGGTAGTTTTTATAAATCAATTTTTGGAGGAGAAATAGGTCTTTCAAAATCTTTCAAAGTGTCCCCTTTTGATTCTTCAATTTCTTCTCCCTCTACTTCAATCTCTTTTTGAACCCTATCTTCCAACTCTCTTCCTCTTCTAAGTCTCTTCTAAGTTGTATGGCTTGTATGGCTTTAACTTGCTCTTTATTCTAGACTTTTGGATTTCATTCAATATTACTAGGAAGTGTTCTTTGGGATCTATTACTTAATGAACTTGGAATTTTCCTAAGTTGATTCTAAATATTTCTAATTGTAGCTCCTTGACTTTGTATCTGATTACCCATTTGTAACATAACTTCTTATATAGACAACTTCTTATCCTTAAATTGTGTATTACTGTTGATTCCTGGAGGGTAAGTAGATCTATAATTATAATTCCCTTGGTTTTTCCAGTTTCCTAATAGGTTTACTTGGTTATTCTTCCATTGCTGATTATTACAACCCAAATTGTTATTCCAGTTAAAGTTGGAGTGGTTCTTCCAACCTGGGTTATAATAATTGGAATATGGGTTATTCTGCTTATTATTTATGGCATTTAGAGTCTATATGATGTTTGATAATCTACCATTTAGCCTAATAAAATCTCTTCAATCATGGAAATTGGTTGAGAAAAATGCATTCCAAATTGGTCTAACTTCCTTGAAATTGCAGCAATTTGATTTGCTAACATAGTAAATGCATCAGTTTCTTAAATATTGGCTACTTTCTTTGGATTCACCCTCTCAGAAGGCCATTGAAAATTATTGGTAGCCATCTCTTTAATTAAATCGTAAGCATCATAAAATGATTTTAACATCAATGAACCACCAGCAGCGGCATGATAATAGATCTAAGAGAACAAATTAATCCATTATAAAAGATTTGAATTATTAACTAATCTAGTATAGCATGGTGTGGACACTTTCTTAAGAGTTCTTTAAATTGTTCCCATGCTTCATAAATAGATTCCCCTACAAACTGATTAAAAGATGTAATATCATTTCTAAGCTTTGCAGTTTTTTATGGTGAAAAATATTTAGCAAGGATATTTTTGCTAAATTACCCCAAGTTCTGATAGATCCAGGTGCTAACAAATTCAACCACATCTTAGCTTTATCCCTCAGTGAGAAAGGAAATAACCTAAGTTTTATGGTATCATCTGAAACACCATCGTATTTAAATGTAGGACACAATTCTAGAAAATTGATAAGATATAAATCTGGATCTTCAGTTGGTGATCCCCCAAACTAGTTATTTGATATCATTTGGATAATAGCAGGTTTAAACTCAAATTAATTAGCCACTATATTTTGTTTTTGAATACTACGATGAAGTTCATCTACAGTAGGGTTGGCATAATCTCTTAAAGGTCTAAACTTTCGATGAATTTCAGCATTTTGAATATTTTGGTTTGCCATTTCTGTAATTATTTTTGATTTTTCAAGATTTTTAATTTTTTTAGTTTTTCTGATTTTTCTAATAGTCCTTTCTAATTCAGAATCGTAGGGCACAGTTCCTTCAGAACCTGAACTAGACATGCACTAACATAAAATAAAATAAAATATACAAAATAAGATACATTATTAAAGTTTAAATAAGACATTCTAAAAAATAAAAATTTACTTAGTTTTCTTCCCGGACAACGGCGCCAAAAACTTGATCCCGACTTAATGCTTATGCACAGTATAGTTATAGTTCTGATGGCATTTTTCACTTATATTTCTTTATTTTGTAACAAAACCAGAAACTTGATCCTGAAGAAAAATAAGAATTTAAAATTTTAATTTATATATATTTATATTGGGATACTAAGCAAGTATATGTATTTTATCAAGTAATATAAGACGACTTTTTGATTAAGACCTGAATATCGAACAAATAGGGAAGATTATGCAATATGCACTTTTTAAAAAGTTTTTCTATTTTTAAAAAGATAATTACTTAAACTAAAAGCTATTTTTGCAGGAATTTAAAATTTAAATATTTTTGATATTTTAATGAAACAGTGACAACTTAAATAGATAACTAAAGTTTTTCTAGAAGAAAAGAACTTAATATGAAAATATATTTCTTCTTATCATGAATCAGTAATAAGCATAGGAATTATGTTGTGGAAGTATGCAAATTGTGTTGTGCCAAATAGGAGCAATAATATTCTTTACCCTTACTAGAGATACTATAAAGAAATTTAGCTAATTTAAAGTTTGAATTGTTCTGAAGACTGGCTAGGAAGGGAAGATACTAGCTCTCACTCTAGAGTTCCCTCGATTCCCTCCACCTAGAGGCTAACATTCTCATATCATAACCTAAAACGATAAACCAAGTTGGGGGCTTTAACCTGTCACTTTATAGTACTCTAACTCTACACCCAACAATGAATATTTCCCTATTTATTTGAACTCAATCATGTGACTTCCATTCTCATTCATACAACCTCATTTGATTCTTTCTAATTGTTTACTAAGACAATAATAGCACCGTTCTTACATGTTCTCACAATAAATTTTAACATCTGGATTGGACAAATCAAGAAGTAAATGAAGTGCATGGATTTAAATCATCACAACTTCTTCCAACATTAAAGATCAA
>NW_018252507.1:331376-367211 GCF_001263595.1 Phalaenopsis equestris
CCAACAACAGTTCTCGATTATACCAAAAGGTAGTCAAAAACAAAAAAATAAACCACCAAACTCTTGAAGGTCCTTTGAATCTCTTATATTTTACAATCACTCAAAATAAAATAACTAAAAGGATAAAGTAAATAAAAAGTGGTTCCTAAAAATCTCTCCAAACTAACTCCCCATAGAAGAACTTTCAAAACTTGCCAATATTTTCAGAACTCTTTTATAAGTCCTCTCTTCTTTCTTTTATAGTTTTCTAAGAGGTGCCTTGAGATCTCTTCAAAATGTGTCTTGATTCGATGTTTTTGCCCAAGAGATGCTTCCTTTAATGATAATTTTCGTCCATGGTGATTACAACCACCTATTAAGCCAACGGATGCCTCAAAAACCTCTTCAAAATTTGTGAAAATTGATTTTACTCATCTAGTAACTGCCACTGACGCTTAAGCACGAGGTCTGGCGCTTAGGCACGACCTTCTCTATTTAATCGGTGCTTAAGCACTGGATCTGATGCTTAGGCGCCAAAACTCTTTTGCACAATTTTTCACCTTTTTGCTCCAAATTTGATCCTTTTTCACTCCTTTAAGCATTCTTTCCACTTTTACTTGTATCTGCAATAAAAACACAAAATAACCTTCAATTAAAGTGTAATATCTCAAAAATAGGTATAAAAATGTGTCTAAAAACACTATTTATTTCAGGTGTATCAGAGTAAAACTTGGAACAAGCTCAAAAGGGTCCTAAACGACATCCAGTCTACTTCAAGATAAGCCCCCGTTCAAAGTCTTCAGCTTGCCAAGCCCGAGATTAAGATTTCACCAGAAGATCCATCATTGTCAAACATGAAGAAGAACATGAATACATACCACCACAAAGAATGATAGCACGGGGGATAGGATAAGGTCTGCCTCTTCTATATTAGTTGTCTCGGACTCGGGGAAGAAAATCCTCAAAACTCTGACCTTGAATGATTATCTTTTTACCACTCTGGGGTCTTATAAATATAATGACTATGATTTTGGCTACGTTTAACTTTTTTTAGTGATAACATAATCGATTATGAACAATCTAACTTTAATCTCGATTCCAAAAATGATCCTCAAATCATACTTAAGTTTGATGAACTTGTTAACAAGACCAAAGAAGACATCGACAATACCTCTCACGACAGTGCTGAGAGTGAGGAGCCAATCCTCAAACGCTATGGTGCACCTCTTGCCATCAACTTGGATCTTTTTGGCAAAGAGGAAACACCAGAAGATTTGCCTAGTGTATCTCAAGAGCAAGAAATTACAGAAGTGAACTTAAGGAGCGGGAAAGTGTTACCCCCAATAACAGCTCCGACGGTTAAAGGAAAGAAAATAGTAACTCAAGAAGAGCTACCTCCACCTCCACCTGTGGAAGAACAACATAACTAAGAGAAAATTGGAGGATCATACAAAGTGAATTACAATGTGCTAGCTCATCTTAGGAAGTTTCCGAGCAAATTAAGCATCTACAACACTCTAATCCTGTTAAAGTAGATGAGAGAGTCTCTGGTTACAGAGATTTGCTTAGCCCAGTTGGCTAGCACATCCTCGGATGAAGTTTCCTCATAGAAAGAATAATTTGGAATAACCTTCACAGATGAAGACATGCTGCTTAGCACCGCCGACCATAATCGTCCACTCTATACCTTTGTTAACATCAGTTGATTTATGTTGTCCAGAGTTTTAGTAGATCCTTGAGCATCACTAAACTTGATGATTCTACTGAGATTGACCTATTTATACATTAAAGTTCAAAAGCTTATAGCTGATAAAATGATGTTAAGAGCATTTAACCAAAAGGGAGAGAGAGCCCTTAGATTAATTACACCGCTGATGAAAGTTAGATAACTAGTGACAATTGCTAAATTTTATATCATTGACGTCGAGTACTCTTTCAATGCTCTACTAGGTCGACCGTGGATTCACAAACACAACATGGTTCATTGAGTACCGTCGGCAGAATTTTTGGTTAAGGAGTTGCCCGTTAGATGTTATCGGCCTCCAAAATTGAAATCCCATCATCCGCTTCAGAAGGATGTTTAATTTTCATAATTCTCATATTTTTCATAGTTTAAATGAAAGAGCATTATACCTCAAACCCTATATCTATCCCGAAAGATAAACACAAGACTTGAGGATGAGGCTCGATCAAATGAAAAAAGAAATATATGACATCCATTTGGTCTGCAAAATAATTTTATTTGCCGACAAATTCCCTTATTTAATATGAAAATTTAAATAGGGTTTATATTATGCTTGGTTCAGAATAACTTTCTATAAGTGCAAGCCCCTGTAGTTAATTACATCTTAAATGAGCGAAGTCAATTAAAGAAAACTCTCGATAAAAATTAGGAAATATTATCCTTAAAGAGGTAAAAAGAATAGGACTTTTCAATGAAATCGGACAAAGAAGTCTGAAAGGGAAATGGTTCAAATTTGGAACAGTTTGGTGTAAAGTCCATTGGAGGAAGAACTAGGGGATGTCATAGATCTGAAAAAGAACCTCAGTGACTTCCCAAGCTATCATAATGTTTGGCTTCAATTTAAAGAAGAAATTATTTAAATGTTTTATCTTGTAAATTTTATTTTTTTTTGGACTTACATTCATATAAGACGATCACACAGATAGCCTGGAAGATGTGAGGATTTAGGTCGCCATGGACGACAACCTCAAAATCCTAAGACGAGTTAGGGCTTATATTATATGGTGGAGCCACACAAAGGCCTAAAGAAAAGGTTGAGGATTTATGAGGCACTAGGCGAACGACCTCAAAATCCAATGGCTTGGTTGTTTAATTCTAAGGTGGAGCCACACAAAGGCCTAAAGAAAAGGTTGAGGATTTATGAGGCACTAGGCGAACGACCTCAAAATCCAATGGCTTGGTTGTTTAATTCTAAAGAAGGAAATTGATTTAGTTGATGTAGACGTGTTTTTCTGTTGAAGATGGCCGTGATGCCTACCATGCTACCTACAAGCTCCTTGTCGTGACAAGTTTAAGTTTTCTAGTGCGTGAGGTTATGATGTCAAATTAAATGTCCCTTTAGTTAAAGTTCTTTAAATGTTATGGGGCATGTTAAAGTTGATTAGAGCAACACCGGTTAGGATCCTACGAATCCTTCATTTTGGCCCCACTATTTTCTATTGGACTCACTTAGTCTAAATGAATTAATAAACTCAACTAAATGAATTCTGTACTTTCATTTACACCGTGGGAAGTCTCGTTAGTAACCATAGGTTACCTCCTTCGAGGGATTCTTGATCACCCGATAGAGACATCTTAATTTTGTTGCAATTATAGTTTTGTGATGCTTGTGATTAAATTTTGAGTTGTCTTATATTTTGATTATTATTGAGGTGATTTTTATCTTGGTTGATTTTAGTTTTGGTTTTGTGGCTGTCCTAGATGTTTTAGGTTTTCATACAGGGTGACATCATTGTTTAACATGCAAGCTTGAAATAAGAAGTATAAGAGGGTAAATGCATTAATTTAAAAGCGTACCTGTTAAGTCTTCTCGCTCCACCACCTGAAAGGTTAGTACTTGTAAGTATTGCAAGAAGGTTTAAGTTGTAAGTGTAGATGAAGGTTTAGCTACCAAATCCCAAGTTATGATTTTGTTGAATCTCGGAAGATCCTAATGGATAATTTTAGAACAAAATATGGCAAGTCCAATTTGCCCTTCAGAATATCTAATAGATTTTAAAAGGTTAAGGTTGTGGCCCTCAATCACTTTGAATATCTCTTGAAATATCCCAATTTAATTTTGATCTTATCATAATGTTCCAATAATCATCTGAGGCTAGAGTGTGGCTACCCCTTTGTTCATCAAAGCTTAATGATCTAATTATCCCAAGGATAGGACACTCGATTAGTCAATTGATGTTTCCTTTAAAAGTTATGTGAGTGGGTGCCCTTAAGGCGTGTTTGGGCTTAAGAAAGTAAATTATCATCTTTCGGCTTAAGCTCATCACTTAAGAATCATTTGATCTTTAATTGACTTCCAAGTCATGAAGATTAGAAGAATTATGTTTTAGTTTATGTTGTGCAAGGGTGTTGAATAGGTTTCTACCTTTTAGCCCCATTGTATTTCAATCATCCAAACATGTTTAATAAGATCAAAATTACCCATTTTCCCTTTGATAATCCATTTTCCCTTATTACCCATTTTCCCTTTGATAATCCTAAATTTTGATTAAGGCACCAAGGTCTAAAATTACCACTTTACCCTTGGTACTTCACCTCATATCTCATTAAACACAACTCAAATGATTTTGAGAGTTTAGAGTATCATATCCATGAGGTAATTAGGATATTAAAGGAGGATAGGTGGACCTCTCAAAATTTAATTTAATTTAGATAATTTTTTAAATCTAGAAAATAAGATTTTCAAAAGGTTATTTATTTAACTTCCGAAAATAAAGTTTTTAATTATGAGAAAATAATCATAGGATTCCTTGTCAGAGAAATATTTAGGTAAAATTTCATGATTTTTTTGAATTAAATTTTATTATTATTTTAGTTTAGATCAATTTTCATGATTTATTTTAAATAGAAATTAGTGTTTTAATTACAAAAAATTATTTTTATATTTTTATTAGACTTCTCTGAGTTCAGAAAACTTAGAGAATAAAATTTTATATTATTTTGATTTTTTAATTTATTTATTATAATTATTTTAGTTAGAAAATCAAGAAAAAATTCACTTTTAAGCTTTTAAAAATTTATTTTTAACTTACGAAAATAAGAAAAATTATTTTATTGAGTCCTAAGTGATCAGATAATAGTTAGGGACATTTTGAAATATTTTTGTATTTTTGGAAATTTTTATTATTCTTAGTTATTTTAAATTCAAAATGAGGCTCAAAATCAAGTAATTAACCAAAAAAAATTTATTTTTCCTAAGTTCCTCTCATTACAAAGAACTCAGAAAACCACTTTTCATAATATTTCTAAGTTTATTTAGTTTATTATAATTATTTCTGTACAAAAATACAAGTTTTCTTAAAAAATCCACTTTAGTGCATAAACTAAGTCAAATAATTTTCAAATTTTAACAGTGGGTAGATATGATTTTTATAAACAATGTGGAGTTAATTTTGTTAATTTTTTATATGTATTTAATTTACATAAACTAATACAAGGTATTCACCTTTAAGTAAGTATAGAAATTTACAAAATGATTCAAAGCATCACAATATTTTTCCTAGATTTCTCTAACCATAGGAAACCTACTAAAATTGTTCTCATAATTTTCAAGTGATGTTTCGACTTATATAATTAAAATAAGCCAAAATAGTCACCTTAGCTTGAAAATTAGGGTTTGAAGCATATAGATGCCCTCTGACCTTGGAAAAAACAAAGAACATCCCCTCTGTCACAAGGAATGACCCCAAAAGTTTCAAGCCATGGTGAGCAATGCTTGATCATAATGAATTAAAATACTCCAGAGAGTATTAATTCATTAACAATCAGAGAGTCAACAAATAATTTTTATTTTTAGTCAATATTATTCTAGTCCAGATTATTCGCCTCTATTCACTAAGTAAGAAGGTATTTTTCTTTTATTTTTATGAATTTTATAGAGAAAGATATGCATTTTTGAAGTTTATGCATTAAAAATAATTTAAAAATTCCATATTTTTCTACTTATCCACACGGCGCCAATTCATCCTCATTCGCTCCAAAGGCTCCATGAATCACTCTGCCATTTGACACTACCAACCGCATAGCCTCCATGCTGACAGCGCTTTACGCACCATGCATCTGTCTGGCTTCATCTCCTTAGTCCTTTAATACACGCGCGATCGGACGGCTCTCCGTTATCATCCCCAAGTGACCTAACCCGTGAGCCATTCACACTAAAGCCTTAATATCTTGGCCTAGACTCAACCAAATCACATGGGGTTTATTTTTAAGCCTTCATCTACTCAAGATGAACCTATATATACAGATTATACTGTATGAAATACACTAAATACATATGGAGAGTAAAAATAAGCTCAGATTAGGGTTAGGGTTCAATACCTTTGTCTGAGAGGGGAGGCCTCAATCAGATGGTTGTGGTAGTTTCAATTGTTCCCAATGAACCTCCGGATCAAGTCCCAAGCCTTGGTGAATGGTCTAGGTATGAAATCGATCAAGGTGGTTTTCAGATGTTGGTCTAGAGCTAGGTTAGAGACTATTTTAGAGGGGGTTTCTGTGGGAAATCAACTTCTCTCACTATGGGGATGGTGTGTGCAAAATTAATTGGAGTTTGATGAGCTACGGAGCTGTGGAGAGTTCTATCCTGGTTTTACCAGAAATGTGAGCTCAAAATTGAGCTTCCATAGTGAGGATTAGTGGGGGAAAATGGTGTACTTAAACTGAGGAGTTTTTAGGGAGTCTCTGCGAGCAATTTAGTAGAGTTTCCTTAAGAAAATTTTAGCTCTTCTTTTTGGCCAAGGAGGTGAGGCTTAAATAATTAGGACTAGGATGGCTGTCATTGCCAATTGAGGGGTGCAAAATGGTGCTTAGGTGGAGGATTTTGAAGTACTAAGGGCAATTGGAATTGGCCACCTCATATGGGTCAGTTTGGGTTTGAATTTTGGTCTGGGGCTCTCAATTTTGGTGCTTTCCGGCCACTAGGCCGGCTGGCAGGGCCAGGGGAGGTGTTTAGGAGGTCAGGTGAGCCAGTGGGAGGGTTAATTATGGTTAACCCTCAATGGAAAGTGATGATAAAGTGGAAAGTGATGATGGGGGATATTTTTGGTTAAGGCCCATAAATGGGCATAAATCCCTTAATTTAGGGATCCAATGGTCCACGGCTCATCATGGCTGGTGCAATTGGGTTTAGCCTGGTCAATAGAGTGTGCTTAGTGGCTGTGGAGTCATCAATTTGGTGGTTTTGCGATGGCTAAGTTACGATGGCTACGTTAATTTTTGTGCATGTGTCCAATTTGGGTCCCAATGGCTAAGAGTTGGGTTTGGGTTGGGCTAGCCATGACTTTGAGCCAATTGCTTTGTCAACATTGTATGGATGATGGTCATAAATATTTTTGGTTAAGTATTGAAATGATTTTGGGTCGAATTGGAAGCTCAATTTGAAGGATTTTAGGATTTTGGTTAATTTGGGCATGTTGGACTAGATTTAGGTCTAGGTTGCGCTAAGGTTGGGTGAGATTTAAATTGATTGTTGAAAATGGTCGATAGGAATTTCATGAAGAGTTTTAAACATAAATTGGGCGCCAATTTTTGGGTTAAGGCATTCAATTTGGTGGAATTTAGAGACAGATAATTTGGGGAAAATTTAAGAATTTTTGGACTTAGGTTAAAATTAAATGAAATTAAGGATTCACCAATGCCAAATGAAGGTTAGGTTTGGTGTTTATCAATGTTATAAAAGAATTAGGATCCAAATTGGGCAAAATTAAGTAGGTTATGGGGTTCAATTTGGTGAGATTAAGTCAGAGGGCCAAAATTGGGGGTTTTGATTTGGATCGAGATTAAGCTCAAAGTATGGGCCAATTAGGCTTTGATTTTGTATATATTGGTCAAATGAAAGGTAAATTTGAGTTTATAATTGTAATTGAGGGAAATTGGTACCAAATTGATGGACGTAAAAGGTAAATTTGGGGAAATTGGGCCCTTAAAAGCAATTTGGGGGGATTTGGTCAAAATGGTCAAATTGTCCAAATTGGGATCAAATTTGTTTTTGAGGCATTTGAAGTGATTTTTTAGGCTTTGGGAAAGTTTGGTGTGCCAAGGTTATTTTTGTAATTTTGGTAATTTTGTGGGTTTTTTGTTAATTTTGGAATTTTTGGGTGATTTTTGGTAATTTGGGTAGTTTGAAATTGTTTGAAATGATTTTTGAACAAATTTGGGTATTTTGTGTGAATTTGGGAATTTTTTGGCAAATTTAAGGTTTCAAGGGCAATTAATTAATTTAAGTGGATTTAGGGGCAAAAGGCCAAGTTGGGTATTTTTTGTAGAATTGGGAAGCCAACCACCATATGTGAACTATGGACCAATGAAATCCCTATTTGGGTGGTCTATATACTGGTCTTAGCTGAAGCCTATCCTAGGGCTTGTGGGTTTAGAGGACCATCTACATGAGTCTCCCAAAAGGATCAAGGGATTAAAGTCAACAAGTTTAGGTTTAGGGTTGTGAGTGATTGTGGGTGAGAGAGTGATTGTGGGTGAGTGATTGTGGGTGAGAGTGAGTCTAAGTGAGTGAACTAGCTCCAAACCAACACCCAGTGCTAACCCTAAGGTTAGACAGTCCTATTGGGGCTCATCTTGAGCTCCCTAATATTGACCCCACCTACTAAGTACTAGAGGTTAGGACCAATATGTGGAACTTCAAGTTGAGCAATGAGGAGTTTAGAACATCTAATGGTGAGGGTTCCTTTTCCAGTTTTCTAGGAATAGTCAACAGGAAAATCCTATGGCTAGACCCTAGGATACTAAAGAATACTAAAGAGGAAGAGAACTAAACCTCAACAAAAAATGAGGTCAACAAATGGACCCCTAATAGGTGGGGTGTACTGGGCAAGCACACCACGCGTATTGGTGGTTACCGACGAGATCAACAAAACCAATACAAACTTCTAAGTCAACAGACAAAGAAGGAGTTTAGAATTGTGTGTGCTATTTGTTCCCGCTGGGGAATTAGCAAGCGAATATTCGATCAAAATTGAGGATTAGATACTCTCCCTGGGATTGGAGAGTGGGTTTTGAGTTATCAAGTTTCAGGTGCTTATAGAGGATGGGAGTCAATGTGTAAGTGATGTCCCTGAGGTGGGAATTGAAATTTAGGTATCAATCCCTAAAGAAAGTCAGAATTTAGGTACCGACCTTGAATAGTAGGAATCAAAATTTAGGTACTAATCTAGAAATGAGAATTAAAATTTAGGTAATCATCTAGAAAAGAAAGTCGGAATATAGGAATCAAAATTTAGGTACTGAACTCGAAAGGAGAATTGAAATTTAGGTATAAGTCTCAAAAAGGTAGTTGAAAGTTAGGGACCGACCTCAATGGAAGGGAATCAAAAGTTATGAATTGATTTTAAAATGACAACTGAAATTTAGGTATCAATCTCTGAAAGAGAATCGGAAGTTAGGGACCTCAAAAGGAGGGAATCAGAAGTTAGGAACTGATTCTAAAATGAGAATTGAAATTTAGGTTTCAATCTTAGAAAGAGAATCGAAAGTTAGGGACTGACCTCGAAATGAGAGAATCAGAAGTTAGGGACTGATCCCAAATGAGAATTGAAATTTAAGGATCAATGTCAAAAAGAGAATCAGAAGTTATGGGACCGACCTCGGAAGGAGGGAATAAGAAGTTAGGGACTGATCCCAAAATGAGAATTGAAATTTATAAGGAGTTTGTGGTTTTGAACCCATAGATATGTGTCATGTAAAAAGGTTTACATTGTTGAGGAAGATATGTGGAATTTTGTAAGGTTTTGTGCAGAATGAGAAATTCCGCGAGGATGTGAAGAGAATTAGTGCAGACAAAGGTAGTCGTGCTACGCGAGCAAAGTGTAAGAGACCACAAAATCAAGAGAATCAACTCAACAAATTTATTTTCTTCTTTTGTTGTTTTTATCACATTTGATTATCAAAATATGTTTTCAAAATTCAATTTTAGTTGGTTGATTTTTAAAAAGAGAATTTTTTTATGTAGTTTCAAAAAATTTTCATTCTATTGAGGTTAACTTTATTACAATATTTGGACCCGGTCACAGATATTTGGTTAAATAAATAACCCCAGGATGATCAAAATTTCAAAATTTCATGCCATGCAACGTCAAGTTGTGTAGTATGTCTTCAGGTATCATCCATTGATTGACATCATGGGTCTTTCACCCCGAAACATGGGTCTTTCACCCCGAAAATCTTTCACCCCGAAAATTACTAGCTGTTAGGCTTTTCCTGTGCAGACCTTTTCCACGAAAAATGGTCCCTTTCAAGCTGGCTCAAATTTTCCACCTATCTTGCGGCGTGCAAGAATAGGCCTTTTGAGCACGAGTACGAGATCACTAAATTTGAATATCCTTGGGTGGACCAATTTGTCATGAGCTTGTACCATCTTAGCTTGATAAAGCTCTAAATATTATTGTGCTTCTAGTCATTTTCCTTCGACAATTTCCAATTTCTCAAGTATGAGTTTTACACTTTCTTCTGTTGTAAGTTGATCGGCGACAGCGACTCTGAGAGACGGCGTCTAAACTTCTAACAGTAGTATGACCTAGGACCCGTACACGAGCATATAGGTTTTGCACCGAGTGGAAGTGCTGAAGGATGTCTGATAGGCCCACAAGGCTTCTAGTAAATTGTTATGCCAATCTCTTTTATTTTCATCCAGTGTCTTCTTCAAAATCTGTACCACTGTCTTGTTAAAGGCCTCAGCTAGGCCATTTGCCCTAGGATAGTAAATTTTAGAGTATCTCCAGTCTATCCCGTGCCGTTTGATGAAATTATTGATTTTGGTGCTCTTGAAGGTTGTCCCATTATCAGTGATTATTCTGCGTGGAATTTCAAAATGATCGACAACTTGGCTTTTGAAGAATTGAAGGACATGCTGTGTTGTAACCTTTCGTAATGGCACTGCCTCAGCCCATTTGGAAAAGTAATTTGTAGCGGCAAGTGTAAATCTGTGTCCTTTGGAATACGGAGGGTCTATCATACCTATTATGTCTGTGCCCCAATACTTGAATAGCCACGAGGCAACGGTTGGGAGTAGCACATTCAGAGGTTGGTATAAGACCACCCCATGCACTTAACACTGGTGACATTTTTTGGCTGTATCCATACAGTCAAACATCATTGCCGGCCAATAATATCTGAGTCTTTTGATTTTCATTTTCATCTTCGGCCCTGACTGGTGAGCGCCACAAAATTTTATTTGTACTTCTTTCATAAAATTTTGTGCTTCAGTTCTGCATAGGCATTGTAGCCACATCTAATTCAATGATCTTCTATAGAGGACATCACCTATTGAATCAAATGACATAGCCCTTTTTGTGATGTGGTGTTCCTCAGACTAGTCCTCCGGCTATTTTTCAGTTTGCAAGTATTCTATCAAAGGCTTACGTCAATCTCCATTGATATCAGCAACTGTAATCATCGTTTCTTCTTCTCTTCTGAGCTTGTGTAGATTTTCGAGGTTGATTCAAGATAAAACTTGTCTTCCTTGTACTGTGATATCATTGGAACTCTTCGGGGGACATGCCAACTCCATAGCAAGTTTTGCTAGAGCGTCAACATGGGCATTATCTCCCTTAGGAATCTGGAAGAAAGTTACATTAGGAATTTGATCCAACAGCTTCATTGCATATTGATGGTATTCTACTAATATCGGCTTTAAAATCTAGTACTGTCCGGTGACTTGCTGGATGACGAGCTGAGAGTCGCCATAGATGGCAATATCTGTTATGTCCATCGAGATTGCCAATGCCAACCCAGTAATTAAGGCTTCAAATTCTGCCTAATTGTTGGTGCACGACTCTGTCGAGTGGTATGATAACCTTAGCATACCCTTATCTGGTGTGATAAAGATCAGACCAATTCCTGTTTTTCTCGGTATAACTGTCCCGGATCTTTTACCTTTTCTAGCTAATGAAGCTACATTGAAGTACATCTCCCAGCGTTGCACACTGAAGAAATCCATCTGTAATACTTGTTCATCTGGTAACTCATCATTAAGAGGGGACCCAGATGAAAGTGGGTGTGGTCTACTAAAATTTGTCCCTTGATAGCATAGAGGGGAACAAAAGTTATATCAAATTACAATAAAATCATTGACCATATTGCAAAACATCCGAAAAGTGTTGGTCGGGCCATCAAATATTGTAATGTATTAACTTTTGAAATTAGGGTAATCTTTAAAAAAACATGTAATGTTTAAGCTTTTGGGCGGCGAAAATTAAAGCTAGACAATGCTTCTGAATAGGTGGATACCTTAACTCCATCAGTATTACATGATGACTCAAGTAGTATAGTGTGTTTTCCTTACCCTCGTCATTAACTTGGGCTAAGAGGGCTCCAACAGAGTCATCTTAGGCCGCAATGTAAAGTATTAAAGGTTTCCCTGGGATAGGGGCTGCCAAATAAGGAGGCATCATTAAATATTGTTTAATGTCCTCAAAGGCCCGCTGACATTTCTCTTCCCAAAAAAATTTTGCATCCTTTTTAATTAATGCCAAGAAGGGCTGACACTGACCTCAGAGATTATAAAAAAAACATCTCAGATATGCCAACTTCTCTTGGAAGGAACGTAGTTGCTTCAAGATTTTGGGTGGAGGCATTTCCAAGGTAGCTTTAATCTTATCATGGTCAATCTTGATTCCCCGATGATGGATAACAAAACGTAGAAGTTTCCCAGAGGTAACACCGAAGGCGCAGTTTAAGGGATTCATTTTAAGATCATATCTTCGTAACCTTTCGAACACGATCCTCAAATAGTACAAATGGTTTATTTTTTATTTACTTTTGATGACCAAATTATCCACATAGCATTCCACTTGGTTGTGAATGAGATTGTGAATGAGGTTTGTCATAGCTCGTTGATATGTTGCTCCAGCGTTCTTCAACCCAAATGACATCACTGTGTAGTTCTTCAACCCAGCGTTCTTCAACCCAAATGACATCACTGTGTAGTAGAAAATCCCGATAGGTGTCTTGAAGGCTGTAAGTGCTGCATTTCCTGGAGCCATCTTGATTCATCCATGAAGGAGGAAATTTCATGTGTTGAGGCAATATCCACCATCATTTCTGGTATCGTTAATAGAAATTCATCTTTTGGGCATGCTTTGTTCAAATCCCTGAAGTCGACACAAACATGTATTTCTCCATTTTTCTTCTTGACTAGAACAATATTATCTAACCATGTGGGGTATTGCTCTTCTCTTACAATGCTAGTGTCTATTAATTTCTTCACCTCGACTATGACCTGTTGCTCTATCTCTAGGTGCATTCTCCTAAAATCTTGTTTTACAAGGGTCATATCTTTGTCCATCCTGAGCTTATGAACAGCAACTTCTGGGGATAATCCTGACATTTCATCATAACTCCATACAAAGAAATCTTTGATTCCTATGTAATTAACACCTAGTTGTACCTCCTTTGGATTCTATAATAAATGTTCCAAATTTGAGTCGTTCCCTCTTCACACCTCTTTGTTTGATTTCATTGAAAAATTCATAATCCTTTGACCTCTTTGAAGATAATATTTCTTGATTTTTATACAGAGTTTTCTCATGTGACTTCAGTTATCTAAGATATAATTAACTAAAGAGACTTGCCCTTATAGGAAGCTTTTACGAACCCAACTTAATATAAACCCCTATTTAATTTTTCATATTAAATTGGGAACTTTTTGGCAAATAAAATGATTTCGCAGACTAAATGGATGTCATGTATTTCTTGTATTTCTTAGTTTATTTGATTTATTTCTTAGTTTATTTGATTGAGCCTCATCCTCAACTCTTGTGTTTATCTTTCGGGATGGATACATGTCTTGAGGTATAGTGCTCTTTCATTTGAACAATGAAAAATAAAGGGTCAGTTTGATTTCATATTTTTCTAAAACTTAAATATATATGTAAAGTAAATGTCCTTCTGAAGCGAGCAACAAGATTTCGATTCCGACGGCTGACAGCTTCCAGCGGGCAACTCCTCAACCAAAATACTGTCAACCAGCTGTTGACCTCACTTTTGGTTGAGATTTAGTTTTTCCTCTTTAGTATCCTAAGGTCTAGCAATAATACTTTCCTATTGATTATTCTTAGAGAACGAGAAAAGGCACCCTCACCACTAGAAATTCCAAACTCTTCTCTACTCAACTTGAAGTTCCACATGTTGGTCTCAACCTCTAATTACTTAGTAAGTGGGGTCACTATGAGGGAAACTCAAGATGAGCCATCCTTAGGACTGCTGGACCTTAAGGTTGACCCTGGGTGTTGGTCTGGAGCTAAGGCACTCATCTACACTCATATACACTCACAATCACTCACAACCCTAAACTCAATTTATAGCCTAGGTCCCTTGATTTTTTTGGGATACTCGTGTAGATGGTCCCCTAAACCTACCAGTCCTAGGGCTATGATTTGGCTAAGACCACTATGTACAGAACCCAAAATGGGGTTTCATTGGTCCATGGCTTGTAGATGTTGGTTGGTACCTCAACTATACCAAAATACCCATCTTGGCCTTTTGTCCTTAAAACACCCCCAAATTACCAAGATATCCCTCCATAGCCCAAATTTATAAAAATTCCAAAAATTCCCAGAAAATCCCAATAAATCCCAAAGTTTACTAATCTCATTTCGCTCAACAACCACTTGACCCAATTTGGCCAATTTAACCATGTTTAGAAAATATCCCCAAATTTGCCTTTAAGGGCCCAAATTCCCCAAATCCAACTCAAATGTTCATCAATTTGATCTCAATTGACCCTAATTACAATCCTAAACTCAAATTCACTTTTGATATGACCAAACTAAACCAAATCCAAGATCAATTGGTCCATGATCTGAGCTCAATTTTGATTTGGGTCAAAACCCCAATTTTGACCATATGACCTAATCTCACCAAATTGAACCCATAGCCTAGTCAATTGGCCCCAATTAATGTTGAAAAATATTTCTAACATTCCTACACATTAAAATCAACCATCAATTGGCCTTTTTGAAGCCTCATATCCATTTGATTTTGTCCTAAATCCAAAATTCCTAAATTTATCCCCAAATTGGCTAAGTCCCCAAATTTCACCCAATTGATTGCCTTAACCCCCAAATTGGCATCCAATTCATGTTGAAAACTCTTCATAGGGTCCCCATTGATCATTTACAATAATCAATTTCGACTTATCCCAAGACCAACCCAAGCTAGAACCAAGCCTAGCCCAACATGACCAAATTGATTAAAATCAAAATTCCCTCAAATTGACCCTTCAATTGAACTCAAAACCACTTCCATTCTTCACCAAAGTTGTTCCTTATGATTATCTACATAAAATGCAACATTTATTTGGGCCAATTGGTGAGGTTAACCTTGCCCAAACCCAAGACTTGGTCATTTGCACCCATTTGGACTCATGCACTTAATGTGACCTAACCACCCTAAAGTCACCAAATTAACCCCATCACAACCATTAGTTGGACTTAGTGACCAGTCCAAACACCATGAAACCACCTAAATCGAGCCATGGACCAAAGGTCCCCCAAATCAAGGGATATTAGAGATTTTATTTCCAAAAATGCACATTCTTAGGATACCCTTACCAAAATTAAACCTCATTGCATTAAGTTGCTTTGACAGATTCCCCTGGATGCCCTGAGCACCTAGCCACCTCCCCCTACTATGGCTGACCAGTCTAGTGGCCGGAAAAACTCAAAACTGAGAGCCACCCCCATGAAGCTTCACCCAAATCAAGCCTAGAGGCTAGCTCAGTCAAACATGGAGCTCCTCTGCCCTCCACCTAAGCACCACATTACACCTCCTAATTGGCCATGACAGCCACCATAACCCCATTTAAATAAAAGGCCACCTCCCACGGCCATGAGAAGAAGTGTTGAAATTTCCTTAGTGATGCCTCTACAAACATCACACTGAGCTTCCCTAAGATCACCTCAGTGCATTCCAACCATTTTTTCTCACCAATTCCCCTTGTCGGAGCTCAATTTTGAGCTTGGAACCTTGTGGGAATTTGGGAAAGATCCCAATACACCTCCACAGTCCACCTAAACTTAAATTAACTCTACCCACACTTTCACAATAGTGAAAGAAGCTAGATCCCCATAAAATCCCCCTTCCACAGAGCCTCTACCATAGCTCTAGACCAACACCTGAATTTGAGCTTGGTCGAATTCATACCTGTGCCTTACACCAAGACCAGGGACTCAATCCAAAGCCTCTTTGGCTCATAACAAACGTGTCAAGGCCCTCTGATCGAAGCTTCACTTCTCAGAGTAAAAGTATAAAACCTCACCTCATCTCGAGCCTATTTTGATTCTCCATTTAATTAGGCTTAATTTAATTGCATGATTACTGTATGGATGTGTTCGTCACACTTAGGCGAGCCCATAGGACCAAACCCGAGGTGATTTGGTTGAGACTAGGCTGAGATCTTAGGGTTTTAGTGTGGACGGTCACGGGATCATTTCATTGGGGATGATGACGGGGAGCCGTTTGATCGAGCGTGTATCAAATGGACGAAGGAGATCGAGCCGGACAATGCTTCAGAACATAAACTGCGGGTCGAGTCAGCAGCTACGTGGACGGCGACGTCCAACCAGAGCGCGCCACGCTGCCTAGGATCTAGTCAGCACACACGATTTAAATAGAAAATAATTTAATAGGGCTTTTTCCTATTTATTTAAATACCCCTAACTTAGAAAATTCATAACTTTCTGTAGAAAAATCATAAAAATAAAATAAAAACACCTTCTTACTCAGTGAATAGTGGAGAATAATGTGAAAAAAATTTCAAGTCCATTTAATGCATAAAATATGTTTAACTAATTAAACACTGTTTGGGATCATTTACTTCTCCATGCATATTGATACATCACCTTGACTTGAAATTTTGGCATGTTGTAGCCTCTGTCAAGGAAAACATCCTCTGATTTTTCCAAAGTCAGAGGAGGTTCCTATATAGAGATCCATATTTTTCAAGAACTTGCACATTATTTCCATAAAATAATCATGGAAATTAGCATATTTATTAGAAAATTCTAAGAAAATTTTGGAAGGTCCACCATGATCAAAGAAGCATTTGGAAATAATTTCATGGGTCAAGTCATTTAAAATGCACTTAAATTTAACAAACACTAAATCACTAAAATAATTAATTTTGGAAAATATAACATGTAAATGACATGATTTTTTATCTCTACTGTGGTTTATGATTCAGAGAACTCATTATAAAAAGTTTAAAATATTTTAAGTTTATTAGATAACTTAAGTTAATTTTTAAAGATAAATATCACTTTTGACACTTAATTGATTTTTTAAAAATCAAAATATAACTCAAAAAATTATGAAATTTAGTGTCTTGAGTTCTCTATGATCAGGGATATTTTATAAAAATAAAATAATATTTAGAATAAAAACTTTATTTTTAACCTACTTTAAATATTTAAAATAATTACAAATTGATAAAAAACACAAAAAATGACAAAATTCATGAAAATATTCTAAATTGCTTCCTAATCACTTGGGAATAATTAGAATATTTTTCCTGATTTTCTAAATAAAGATATTGAATTTCAAAGCTTAAAAATAATTTTTAAAGGCTAAAAATGAGTTTTTCACTAAAATAATTCTAGTAAATCAAAGAAAAATAAAAAAAATATGAAATTTGTTCATTTGGGTTCTTTAACCTTAGAAAGATTTTTCAAAAATACAAAACCTAATTTTCATCATTTAAAATTATTTATTTTTATCAAATAACCTAGAATTTGAAATAATTCTGATAAATCATAGATATGTCAAAAAATCATGAAAATTGGTCCAAAGGCATCTCTAGTCTAGATCTACCACTAGTAAAAATTTCAAAGGAATAGAATTTACCTTGGTCAAGTTAGGAATTTTATTTGAAAAATCCTTCTCGTGCATGAAAATAATTATACAAAATAAATTAAATTTTAAAAAAGCACATTTTCTACTCTGATGTCTTGATTGATTCACGAATGAGGTAGGATAAAAATTTCAAAGTCATTTCAATTGAATTTGAGAAATTATGAAGTCTTTGAGCCTTAGGGGCAAATGTGTAATTTTGGAAATTTAGCCTTAATTAACATTTAGGCTTAAGTCAAGGAGGGAAATGGGTAACCTTTGATCTTAATTGATTTATTTGATGCTTGTGGGTAACCTTTGATCTTAATCAATTTATTTGATGCTTGAAACACAAGGGGTTAATTGGTATCATTAAAAAGCACTTTCCTCATTAAAAAGATAAGTTAATAAATTTCAAAATTATTAAAAATTTGGAAGTTTATTAAAATTACATGATCGTGGACTTAGGGGTATGAATTTTGAAGTCAATAATTAATCAATTTAATACCCCTATCTTGATTTTCAAATAAAATCCAAATCATGAATCTTGACTACTTAAAGCTTAACCTTTTCAAAACTAATTAAGACACTCACCTAGGTCTTTAAGGCTTAGCGGTGACTTAGGCCAAATCAAAATTGACTAAATAAGGATTAGAGAAATAAACATAACATAATCAAATATCCTTCAAACACCACTAAGCCCAATTAGGGTTAAAATTTGGCTAAGTGTTCCAACAACACTAACTTGTTTCTTTAAGGGTCTTCACCCACAAAATTCTTAAGTTGAATCACAAGTGATAATTACCCTATTCTTAATGATAATTGAGACATCAATGTTCATTGAGTAATAAGGGTATTTACAGGATTACTTATTAAGCAACATAATAAGTTTAAAAGAACTTGAGATTTTCCACTAGGCAACGAGAGAGTAGCTCAGACCTGTTTCTTTCTCTAGAACTGTTGGATGTCTTGAAGATCTACTAAACTTAATATGTTTTTCTTAACAAAATCATCCTTAATTAAAAGGACCCACCATAATATGACATAGCGTTAGGAAAACCATCAGAACTTTACTTTTCCTGCTCTCCATAAACTACCTTAACATGCATTTTTAAGTTTCAGGTGGTGGAACGGGAAAACTCGCCAGGTACACTTTTACAGTTTGCAGTGTTGTCTTTCTTGTACTTTTATGTTCTACTTTTGTGCTTATACAAATTTGCATGAAAAACTAAAATTATTACGATAGCCACAAAGCCAAAATTAAAATCAACCAAGATAAAATTCACCCCCACAACATTCAAAATACAAAACAACTCAAAATTTAATCACAAACATCACACAAAACTACAACTTCAACAAAATTAAGACATCTCTATCGAATGATCTGGAATCCCTCGGAGGAGGTATCCTACAGTTGCTAACGAGGCTTCCCACGATCCAAATGAAATTATGGAACTCATTAAGTTGAGTTTAGTGTAAGTTCATATAGACTAAGTGAATCTAATAGAAAATAGTGGTGCTGAAACGAGGGAACCGTAGGATCCTAACCGGTGCCACTCTAATCAAGTTTAATACGCCCCCATAAAATTTAAAGAACTTCAACCATAAGGCCACTTGATTTGATATCATAACTTGACACACTAGAAATCTCAAACTCATTGCGGTAAGGAGCTTGGTAAGGAGCTTGGAGCTAGCTTGGAGCTAGCACGGTGGGCAGCACGTCCATCTTCAACGGCAAAACCTGTTTTCCCCAACTAAACCAATTTTCCTTCCTTAGACTTAAACCACAAAGCCATAGGACTTCGAGGTTGATTGCTTATCCAACATAAATCCTCACCTTATCTTTAGGCCTTTGTATAGCCCTTCTATATAATATAAGCCCTAACTCATCTTAAAATTCTGAGGTTGTAATCTGTCACGACCAAAATCCTCACATCTTCCAGGCTATTTGTGTGATCATTTCACACGAATGTAAGAATCAATCCCGTTCACACCTCTATGTCCGATCACATTGAAAAGTCCTATCCTTTGAAACTCTTTGAAGATTATATTTCCTGATTTTTATCGAGAGTCTTCTTAGGTGACTTTGGTCAATTAAGATGTAATTAACTATAGGGACTTGCCCTTATAGGAAGCATGTCCGAACCTAGCTTAATATAAACCCTATTTAATTCTTTATATTAAATAAGGGAACTTGTCGACAAATACAAAGGTTTCGTAGACCAAACGGATGTCATATGTTCCTTAGTTTATTTGATTGAGCCTCATCCTCAAGTCTTGTGTTTATCCTTTGGGATAGATACAGGATTTGAGGTATAGTGCTCTTTCATTTAAACTGTAAAAAATACGGGGTCAGTTTCATTTCATATTTTTCTAAAACTAAATACATATGTAAATTAAAATGTCCTTTTGAAGTGGGCAACGGGATTTTGATTCCGATGACGGACAACTTCTGGGCAACTCCTCTCCAACCAAAATAGTGCCGACAGCTTCTGGCGACTCCATTGGGGACAAGCTTTTCTCTCCATACAAATCAGGAAATATTATCTCCACACATCGGTAATGTGTCCATGCCCCTCTTTTACCAAATTACTCTTCTTCTGTTGACATACTTTACCCATTTCTGTCTTGGGAAGGTATGTTCAACTCCTTAGACTTTAGGACTAGTTGTTCAACCATCTTTGAATAAAGGGGTTCAGAAGACCATTAAGGACTCTTTAAATTTTTATATGGGGTCAGATCCCCAAAAGGTGTGTCAGTGGACTAATTCCACCTGGGCATTTCTTTGCCACTAATTGGGTCCCGCATTGGGTCCTAAATTTTTTCACATCTCCCTTCCAAATTTGATTTGCTATTTCACAAATTAAATCAAATCGTGTTGTGCTGCGTGCACTTTGAGATTTTTGTACATTAATTAAATTTTAAATAATATTTAAAAAACCCATAAATTAAGACCCACCCGGTCTACAGATCAACCTCTACTTTCAGTGCTTGCACTAAAAATTACGAGGTTTTAGCCATATAGCTAACCCTGAAACTTTCCGTTTTAGAAACTTTCCTAACCCTGAAACTTTCCGTTTTAAAGTCTGCTGCAATAGCTTAACCAACGCTGTCCTTTTCCTGCAGCCTGCCAACGGACCGTAGCGCCCGTAACGTCGCTCCCACCATCAAGTTCGGAGCTAGATTTGAAGATCTCGAGGTTATCCTCGGAATATCCTCGGAAAAGCCTCCTCGGAAAAGCCCCATTCATGGTAATGAAGATTGCTGCTCCGGAAATGCAAGAACCGCCTACAGAATTCAACCTGAACTGCCTGAACTGGCTTCAAGACTTCTCTGCCTGCAGAAAGGCTAAAGTTACTGCCGTCGCCACACCCGTCAAACCTGCTATCCCCACTGTTGCTAAGGTGAATTAAGTGATGATTGTTGAAGAGCCGACCGAAGGATTAACTGTCCCGCCAGCCGTGTTTGAAATCGGGTCAAGCTCAAGGACTGTACCATTGACCCGAACACAAAGGAGGAACTGTAATAGAAGAGTTCGGAGGGATATCAAAGCCTAGACTCTTGAAAATACACCCGTTGAGGAGAAGCCTCATAAAGTTGAAGAAATGTTACCAGAAATTTTTCCACTCCTACGAGGGAAGAGATTCCATCCTCTGACAGATACCGATGGATATGAGAATATCCGGAGGATCGCTGCCGCATTGCTATCACTTCATGGACATGGTGAGGAGGAAAAGAAGTTCACTCCTATCACTCGAGTTAGCACAATTTTCAGAAGGCTTGCTACTAAAGAAGAATGTTCGGTTAGCGAGTTACTTAAACGAGTGGGAGATGCA
This sequence comes from Phalaenopsis equestris, assembly GCF_001263595.1. NCBI lineage: Eukaryota > Viridiplantae > Streptophyta > Magnoliopsida > Asparagales > Orchidaceae > Phalaenopsis > Phalaenopsis equestris. The sequence goes on from NW_018252507.1 coordinate 352,770, forward strand.
ATTTCCCCTTGCATGAAAAAGGAAATTTTGAAAGGCGTCAAATCCGCCAGACAATCTTGTAAGAAAATTGGTTGTAAGAAAATTGGAGGAGCACCGCCTACTCGCATCCCCGTTTGGTTCCATTTGGGGAACAGAGTTGATATCGCAGTAAGTACTACTGATCATACTACCACCAGGACCACAAGCCGTCAATCGGTTAAGTCGAGACTGGGTTCAAAGATCTTACCTATCATTCCTGCAATCCTAGAGATAAAGACAAAGTGATTATCTGACACTGTAGTCGATCTACACCACGGGGAGCATACAGAGCATACCTTCCCTTAACATATTGATGTCTCTACTAAGAAATCCCGTCCTGAGACATCATCATCAAAGAAGAAGAGGGTATGGGTACCCAAGGTAGCTGCACCGATACAATTTAGTGAGCCTGCAGGACAGGAAGTAAAACCAGTGCCTGAAATATCTGACATCATTGTAACAATAGTCAGCGAGATGGAGGAACAAGTAGAGGATATCCACCAAGGACCTCCAGATCCTAAAGCAATCAAGGAATCAATAACAATAATTGAGGAAAAAGTTGAGAAACTCAGGATCAAGATTTTTGAGTTTGCTCGAGAGCACGGAATTTCTGTCAATAATGACAATGAAGATTTTGATTACAATGATTACTTGGAGGAGGATTTCATGGATGTCCATGTGATTGAAACCAGAGCTACCACATCTGCGCGCGAGGCTCAACCTCACACTGAAGAGAACACCGCATACGAGCTATGTAGGGTTATCCTCCGAAGGGATGAGCAAGTCAGCCTACTGGAGAAAAGAATAGAAGAGATGACTGCAACTATAACTGCCATGGCCACCATTCAGGGGCAATCACAAGCACCAAGATTGGCTTCTCCAGAGAATAATCAGCCAGAAATCATACACATCACAGGTGGAAGAAGAGAGGCTACTTTGACAGAAAAAGATGAACAACCAAAGAAAGATTCTTTCTCAGGTACCATGCCAGAAAAGGAATTCAAGCAAATGGTTGAACAAGTGTGGTATGACTTAGCCCAATTCAAGGGCGGTGCATCAATTTTGAAGGGTCGACCTTACCCGGAGGAGTTTGATACCGTGCCTTTCCCCAAGGATTTTGTGACTACAAACTTCAAGATATTCAATGGGACTGGAAATCCCAGACAACATATAGCACATTTCCGAGCCAATTATTGCAACACAAGGAATAACGAGGCTCTACTCTGCTAGCAATTCGTCAGCAGCTTGTCAAGAATCGCTTTTGACTGGTATGCTGACTTGCCCAACGGGTCAGTTAAAACATTTTCTGAGTTGGAACAGTTGTTTGTGAAAAGATTTACCGAGGCACAATATCATGTGTCTGGCTTTACTGAGTAGCTTCTCGAAGCGATTTAGATTCTACTAAAAAGCATTCATGAGCCAGTAGCTTTCATGCTTAAGGAACTCACCATCAAATCCTTTGAGAAGCTACTCAGTAAAGAGAGCAGTCTTCAAGAAGAAATGAAGCACATGGAGCCACATGAAAAGGCTAAGGTGACCAGAGTGTTCGAAAAGAAATCAGGAGTAGTCGCAACTGTCGAGAAAGGAAAGCAGCTGATAAAGATATATATAGAAGAACATCGCCAGTCTTTATCACAGTACTCTTAGAAACAGAGCAGTCAATCCAACCAATGGCAACCTCAAGAACCTCAAGAGGGATCACCTCGAATAGCGGGTAAAAGAATATCCCTGTTAGAGAGACAGAAATTTATGTACTCCTTCAAGGATGAAGTTGTACCTAAAATATTCAAAAGCCTGATGAAGAAACTAGAATTCAAACTACCTGATCCAAAGAAACCCGAATGGTGGATAAGAAGAATGAACCAAATTATTTCTCATACCGTTGGTTGCTTGGGCACACTATAGATAAATGTTTCATCTTTAAAGACTGGCTCGAGAAGAACCTCAAGGAAAAGAATATAACAATCCCAAAGGAGTATTTGAGAGAACCTGAAAAAGGTTCCATAAACATGATTTCAGCTGAGTCAATCTCCCCAATTATGGAGTACAACTTGGGATGAACTCAAGAGAGTCATTAATCAAATAAAGGATTAATCAAAACAAGCTTCTACAAATACCAAAGAAGAATGGAATGAGGTCTGGAGCAGAACATCTAAGAAGATACTGAACAAGATACAGTCTGCATCAAAATAAGCCTCTATTCAGAGTCCGCAACATACCAAGCCCGAGATGAAGATTTCACCAGGAGATCCGTCATCGTCAAGGACAAAGAGCAAGAAGAAGAAAAGCGTCATTGCCAGGATTGATAGCATGGGGTTTGGATAGGGGCCGCCTCTACTAGATTGGTTGTCTCAGATTTTGGGGAGAAAAGGGAAGAAAATCCTCAAACCATTGACTTTGTATGATTATCTTTTTGTCTCCGGGGTCATATGAATATAAAAATTGTGATTTCAGCTACGTTTTGATTGTTTCTGGTGATAACGTAACTGATTATGATCGATCTAGCTATGATCTCCATTCCCAAATTGTTCCTCAAATCGTACTCGAATCAGATGAACTCATTATCAAGTCCAAAAAGACATCAATAATACCGCTTATGAGAGCACCGATAACGAGGAGCCAGTTCTCGAGCATCAGTTAAACCACTTGCCATCAACTTAGATCTTTCCGACAGAGAGGAAAAGACACCGGAAGATTTTACAATGATATCTCAAGAAGAAGAAATCACGGAAGTTAACTTAAGGAGTGGAAAAATGTTACCACGGTTACCACCAAGAATAGCTCCAACATACAAAGCAAAACAGATACTGAATCGAGAAGAGATACCCCCACCTCTGCCAGTGGAAGAATCACATAATCAAGATAAAATCAGAGGATCCTACAAAGTAGACTACAACGTGATAGCTCATCTTAGGAAGTTGTCGGCCCAACTACGCATCTACGATGCTCTGATCCTGTCAAAGGAGATGAGAGAATCTCTGGTTACAGCTTTTCTTGATCTAGAAATTTGATTAGCTCAGTTGGCTAGCACACCCTCAGATGAAGTTTGCTCATTGAGACAACAGTCAGAGGTAACCTTCACAGATGAAGACTTGCTGCTCGGTATTGCCGACCACAACCGTTCGCTCTACATCTCCGTCAATGTTGGTAGATTTGTGTTATCTAAAGTTTTAGTGGATCCTGGAGCATCTCTTAACTTGATGAGCCTACGGACATTGGCCTATTTGGATATTGAAGCTCAAGAGCTCACGGTCGATAAAATGATGTTAAGAGGTTTCAACCAAAAGGGAGAAAGAGCCCTTGGATCAGTTACATTACTTATGAAGGTTGGAGAACTCGTAACAACTGTTAAATTTCATATCATCGACGTCCAGAGTTATTTTAATGCTCTACTAGCTCGACCATGGATTCATGAGCTCAATATGGCTCCATCATCTCTACACCAGCGCATCAAATATCGCAAAGATGGTCAAGATAATTGCATCAAGGGAGACCTACAACCATTTTCAGTGCACAAAGTTGGTATCCACGAAGATGTTGCCTACTACACGCCTCCAAAGAAGAATGCCTTCTTGCGCGAGATTTTGACAAACAAAGATAAAAATTCAGAAGAATCACAAAAAGGAGGCCATACAACTCCGCTACACCAAACAACCTTCTACCACTCCCTTACAATGAGTTGGTGGAGGTTCTTCCAGTTCACGCACCCAAGGTCGAGGTCGGGGATGCGGATGAGGAAAGATCAATTTAATTGTTGAACGGACTAGGCCAACCATCAACATTTATGATGAAGACAATTCTGAAGATGAAATAATGATGATAAGACTGAAAAGTCCTCAGTACGAGATATCCTTAGAAGATACAGAGAAGAATGAATATGAAACAATGTATGATCGGATAAACCACTATGTAAATACTATGACCCTTACTCTGATTCTCCCGCAAAAGGTTGAGAGTTTAGAGGTCGAGGAAATTCGTAGTGTTGGTTCAAAGCCGATCAAATTTTACTATGATTCTACCTCTACTGAGCTTGAAAAACATGTAAAATTGAATGTCGATTCTAATGAATTAATGGATTGCTTTTTGGTTACTTCTCGCCTTATGTTCAAAAGTTAATTCAACAAGGACACTTACCAAAACAAATGCCAAAAGATAAATTTCAACTTTTTGAAAAACTATGGAATGCTAAAAGTCAAACTCCCAATTCGAAAGAAGGTCTCGGATTTGGTACAGTTGGACCAGTAGATGATTCTGAATTTTGCATGGTTGTTACTAGTGAGTCAGAAGAGGATTGCCTCGATGTAGAGGATGACTCTACTGATCAACCAATAGAGGATGCTCCACCAGAATTTGTTAAATCAATTAAATCTACTATCGATGAATTGAAAGAGATTAACCTTGGAACTAACGAATGACCCTGGCCTATGTTTATAAGTTCTCTACTTGATGACGAAGTATCTGCAGAATTGGTCAAACTATTAACAGAATTCAAAGATTGCATCGCATGGAGCTACATCGCATGGAGCTACGATGGGAGCTACGATGAAATGTCAGGACTATCAGCAGAAGTTGTAGTCCATAAACTTGGAGTGGACAATAATATAACCCCAGTAAAACAGGCTCCCAGGAGAATGTGCCTTAAAATAGAACAACAAGTCATTGCCGAGGTTAAAAAGTTGATAGACGCCAACTTTGTTAAAGAAGAGCAATACCCCACGTGGTTAGCCAATATTGTACCTATTAAGAAGAAAAATGGACAGATCCGCGTTTGTGTTGATTTCCCAAATTTTAACAAGGCATGTCCAAAACACGAGTTTTCACTGCCCATATCAGAAATGATGGTGAATATTCCTTCAACACATGAAATTTTCTCCTTCATGGACGGATCGTCCTGATATAACCAAATGAAGATGGATCCCAAGGATGGAGCACTCATAGCTTTCAGAATACCGATTGGAATTTTCTGCTACACAGTGATGTCGTTCGACTTAAGGAACACCAGAGCAACATATCAGCATGCAATGACAAAGATTTTTGAAGACCTCATTCACAATCAAGTAGAATGCTACATGGATGATTTGGTCATCAAAAGTAAATGAAAAATAGAACATTTGTACAATTTGAGGATCGTGTTTGAACGGTTACGATGATATGACCTTAAAATGAATCCCTTAAAGTGTGTTTTTAGCATTAACTCCGGGAAATTTCTAGGATTCATTGTCTGTCATCAGGGAATCGAGATCGACCCGGATAAGATTAAAGCTATCTTGGAAATGCCTCCCCCTAAAACCTTGAAACAGTTACGTTCCTTCCAGAGGAAGTTGGCATATCTGAGACACTTTATATCTAACCTCTCAAGTAGGTGTCGGCCTTTCTCGACATTAATTAAAAAGGAAGCCAAATTTATTTGGGAAGAGAAATGTCTGCGGGCCTTTGAGGACGTCAAACAATATTTAATGACATCTCCTGTCTTAGTAGCCCCTATCCCAGGGAAACCTCTGATAGTTTATACCACGGCCTTAGATGACTCTCTTGGAGCCCTCTTAGCCTATGTCAATGAGGAGGGTAAAGAAAATGCGCTCTACTACTTGAGTCGTCGTCTAATACCGACGGAGATAAGGTATCCACCTATTGAGAAGCATTGTCTGGTGTTAATTTTTGCAGCTCAAAAGCTTAGACATTACATGCTTTCTCATAAGATTACCCTAATTTTGAAAGTTAATCCATTGTAAAATCTGATGATTTGACCAACACTCTCCGGACATTTAGCAAGATAGTAAATGATCTTATTGCAATTTGATATAACTTTTGTTCCCCTCCGTGCTATCAAGGCGCAGATACTAGCAGTCTTTCTTACTGCACACTCATTGCCAGCTGGGTCCTCTCTCAACGACGAGTTACTAGACAAGCAAATACTATAGATGGATTTTTCTGGTGTACAATGCTGGGAAATGTACTTTGATGGTGCGTCTTCAGCCAGAAAAGACAAAGGATCAGGCACATTTATACCAGGTAAAGCAGCAATTGGTTTGATCTTTATCACTCCAGATAAGGGTATGATGAGGTTCTCGTACCACCTGACAGAGTCGTGCACCAACAATGAAGCAGAATATGAAGCTTTAATCACCAGATTGGAATTGGCAATCTCAATGGATATAACAAACATTGCCACTTATGGTGATTCTTAACTTGTCATTCAGCAAGTCGTCGGACAATACAAAATTTTGAAACCAAGATTAGCAGAATACCATCAGTACACGATGAAACTCCTGGAGCAGATTCCCGATGTGACTTTCTACCAAATTACTAGGGGAGACAATGCCCATACCGATGCTCTAGCAAAACTCGCTAAGGAAATGGCATGTCCTCCGGAGGATTCCGTCGAAGTCACAGTGCAAGGAAGACGAGTCTTGTCTTGAAACAACTTCAAAACTCTACACAAGCTTGGAAAACAAGAAACAATAAATACAGTTGCGGATATCAACGAAGATTGGCGCAAGCCATTAATAAAATGTTTGCATACTGGAAAACTACCAGAAGACAAGTCTGAAACACATCACATTACAAAAATGGTTATGTCTTACGCTCTAGTGGGTGACGTCCTCTACAGATGATCGTTCGATCAAATGTGGCTACGATGTCTAAACAAAGCTGAAGCACATAATATTGTCAAAGAAGTACATGTCGGATTGTGTGGCGCTCACCAGTCAGGTGAAAATAAAAAAGAAAATCAAAAGACTCAGGTATTATTGGCCAGCGATAATGTTCGATTGCATGGATACAGCCAGAAGATGTCACCAAGGCCAAGTGCATGGGGCGGTCTTACACCAGCCCGGTCTTACACCAGCCTCCGACCAGCCTCCGAATGTGCTACACCCAACTGGTGCCTCGTGGTCATTTGAGTGTTGGGGCACAGGCATAATAGGTCCGATAGACCCTCCTTCTTCTAAATGGCATAGGTTTATACTTGCCGCTACAGACTACTTCTCCAAATGGGCAGAGGCAGTACCGTTACGAGAGGTTAGCGCACAGCACGTCCTTCAATTTTCAAAAGCCAAATTGTCTACCATTTCGGAGTACCGCGAAGAATAATCTCTGACAATGGGACAGCTTTCAAAAGTGCAAAGATTAACAATTTCGTCAGAAGACATAGGATAGATTGGAGATACTCTACAATTTGCTATCCCAGAGCAAATGGTCGGGTTGAAGCTTTCAACAAGACATTGGTACAGATTTTAAAGAAAACACTGGATGAAAACTAGAGGGATTGGCATAACAAACTATTAGAAGCCTTGTAGGCCTACCGGACAACTTTCAAAACTCCTACTCAGTGTACACCTTATATGCTCGTGTATGGGACCGAGACCATGCTACCGCTAGAAATCCAGACACCATCTCTCAAAGTTGTCGTTGCCAACCAACTCACAACGGAAGAAAGCGCAAAACTCAGATTTGAAGAACTGGAGAGTCTTAAGGGAAAATGACTAGAAGCCCAACAACATTTGGAGCTCTACCAGGTGAAGGTGGTACAAGCCCATGATAAATTGGTCCGCCCATGGACATTCAAAGTTGGTGACCTCGTGCTTGTGCTCAAAAGACCTATTCTTGCACGCCGCAAAATAGGTGGAAAATTTGAGCCAACTTGGGAGGGACCATTTGTCGTTGAGAAGTTCTATACAGGAGGAGCCTACCAGCTAGTGGACTTCCGGGGTGAAAGACCCATGTTACCAATAAATGGACGATACCTGAAAACCTATTACGCAACCTAATGTTGCTCAATGTCGCTTGCCTCTGCTTTCTTTGAAACTTTGAAACTTTGATTATTTTAGGGTTATCTATGTGGCCAAATGTCTATGACCGAGTCCAAATTTTGTAATTAACCTCATTATAATGCAAATTTTGAGAAAATTTTTGTACTTCACACGTTCTCTTTTCTACTTTTGAATTTAAATACCCTACTAAATTAAACAAAACTCACACATAAAATGAATAATCCTCTTCTTTAAAACAAACCAAAATTTACTTTAATAAATACATTGTTTTGTTCTTGTTCTTGCCAAGCTTTGGCCCACTGACATTTTTTTCTGTCATCTCCTGTCATCTCCAGAAAAATGTCAGGACAGAGGCTGATCTTTGCCTTCTAGGACGGTTGGAACCTCACACTGAATGAACAGATGGCATCGCAAGGAGATGTCATAGATTTCAACATGGATTTCAACCAAGTTGATATGGACTACGATGGTCCTCTAATGGACGTAGTCAGCATTAAAGAGAAGGAGGGAATGCCTTCACAGTTGAGGGTAACCACTCAAGACAATGTGTCGCGCAAAGGTAAAAATGTGATAGCGGAACAAGATCCGATGGAGGAGCCCAGCCGTCTATCCTCCGTGGTAGCTACTTCAGCAAGGGCCCTGATAGCCGCCCGTAATGAATGATTACCGAATACTCCACTATGTAGGATGCCACGCAGAAATACCAGCCAAAAGAAACAGAGAGCCTTTCTACGACAGGAACGCAAACACCATATAGACGTGAGCAGTTTTCTCCCCCCCATTCCTGAGGGACATATTTATGACCCAGATCTGAGAGAAACTTCTGCCAGCCTGCCCACTACAAATGAAGAGTCAGGATTTGTGACAGAATGAGATGTGCTCGCAGTTCCAGATAACTTATACAGGGGTTGCCCAACATGCAATGTTGAGGTACCTGTCAGGACATCAATCACGGGCGCATTTGTAGAATGCCCGGATTGCAACTTTCTACATCTACAACGTTTCAGTACATTAGAAGAATACCCTTCAAGCACCAACCAGTCTCAGACTCCAGACTTCGCGACAAATGAACCATATTCTCACTGAGGACGGATCAGCACGCACCATGGAGCCCAGGATCATATATCCCACTAGAGGCTGAATCTCATGTTCCAGATCAACTAGCACCAGTTTGGGTTCCCGCTAAGGCCCGAAGAAAGAAACGCCTGCGGTAGCTGCCAACTCCTGGTATGGTAGAATACTACAATCAACCAACACCAGTTTGGGTTCTTGCCGAGGCTCGAATGAAGGAACGCCCGCAACAGAACGCCCATGACATCTGCCAACTACTGGTATGGTCGAATAATACAAGATAAGCAGAGTAAGTAAAAGAGAATTCGAGTTCTATGAAGAGGTTCAGGAAAAGTTCATCAATATATTGGAAGGCCTGGAGCTGTACACCAAGGTTTTCTCTGAGACTGATGAAAAGAGTATTCTGGACTGCATCTTCAATTTAAGAGACAGAGGCCGAGCGAGCCTTCTCATGGAGAGGACATATTCCGAGCCAAAAAAATGGATGAGGGGAAAGAGAAGAATGACCATCCAATGTGGCTGTTGCTACAACTTCACGAACAACAGACAGGGGAATCCTCCTGGGATCCTCAGATACGACCAAGTGGATTCGTTGCCACCAATGATAAAATGGATGATCAAAAGAATGGTCAAGTGGAATATTCTACCTGTTACTTGCATTCCCAACAGTTTCATCATTAACATTTATGAAGAAGATGACTGAATTCCCCCACACATCGACCATCAAGATTTTGTGAGACCTTTCTGCACGGTCTCGTTCATGAGTAAGAGAAAAATTATATTTGGAAAAGAAATCGATATAGTCGGCCCTGGCAAATTTTGAGGAGCTGTGGAGATTCCTCTTACAGTTGGTTCAGTACTTGTCCTTAAGGGCAATGGTGCAGACATTGCCAAGCACTGCATTCTAGGAGTACAACGTCGTAGGGTGTCTGTAACCTTCTGCAGAATGGACGACAATAAAATACCGTATGGATTCTAGCAGGACCCAAAATTGGAGGAGTTATTTTCATATGAGCTATGAGAAGGTTGTACCTCTAAGTACATGCGAAGGGAACTCTTATCCTGGAGCATGACTTAGAAGGTCTGCTTAATCAGGAGCTCAACATACCTAGTACAGAGGGTTCACTTTCTTTTTTTTTAGAGCATGACATGTATCTGATTTTATTCAGTCTACGATGTACTCATAGCATGAGATGATTCTTAATGTATTTCGACGGGGATTACATGATGTACCTTTTGAGGCATCAGCCTATGTCTGATTTATGGCATTTCTTTTGGAGTAAATTAATGGAAATTTCTTTCAAATTGTGCCTCTTTGTCAGTTTCCTTTTTCTACGATGGATAAAAGTCGTGAACCATGCGATGGTTCAGAATTTCAATGCCACCAATGAAAGGTTGATCATGGGTGTTGTTCTGGAGCTAAGGCACTCATCTACACTCATCTACACTCACAAACACTCACAACCCTAAACTCAAATTTCAAGCCTAGGTCCCTTGATCTCTTTGGGATACTCATGTAGATGATCCCTTAAACCTACCTGCCCTAGGGCTATGGTTTAACTAAGACCACTAGATAGAGGACCCAAAATGGGACTTCCTTTGGTCCATGGTTCATTTCGGGTGATTAGTTACCCAATCCTATCAAAAATACCCATCTTGACCTTTTGCCCCTAAACACCCCCAAATTACCAAAATACCCCTCCATAGCCCAAAATCCCATATAAAAATTCCAAAAAATCCCAAAAAAATTCCAATAAATCTCAAATATTCTCAATTTCATTTCTCTCAACTATGACATGACTTAATTTGGCCAATTTAACCATCTTTAATAAATATCCCCAAATTTGCCTTTAAGGGCCCAAATTCCCCAAATCCAACTCAAATGTTCATCAATTTTATCTCAATTGACCCTAATTCCAATCCTAAACTCAAATTCCCTTTTTATATGACCAAAATAAATCAAATCCAAGATCAATTGGTCCATGATTGGAGACCAATTTTTATTTGGGTAAAAACCACAATTTTGACCATATGACCTAATCTCACCAAATTGAATCAATTGGCCCCAATTAATATTGTAAAATCTTAATATCATTCCTACACATCAAAATCAACCATAAATTAGCCTTGGTGCAGCCTCATATTCATTTGATTTTGGCCTAAATCCAAAATTCCCAAATTTAACCCCAAATTGGCTAAGTCCCCAAATTTCACCCAATTGATTGCCTTAAAATTCATGTTGGTATCCAATTCAAGTTTACAACTCTTCATAGGGTCCCCATTGACCATTTAAAATATTTATTTGGACTTAGCCCAAGCCTAACCCAAGCCTAGCCCAACATGGCCAAATTGATTAAAATCAAAATTCCCTATCAAAATTCCCTCAAATTGATTCCCTCAAATTGACCCTTCAATTGAACTCAAAACCACTTCCATTCTTCATCAAAGTTGTTCCTTATGATCATATACACATAATGTAACATTTATTTAGGCCAATTGGCATGGTTAACCTAGCCCAAACCCAAGGCTTGGTTATTTGCACCCATTTGGACTCATGCACTAAATGTGACCTAACCACCAACAAATTAACTCCATCACAGCCATTAGTTGGATTATGTGATCAGTCCAAACACCATGAAACCACCTAAATCAAGCCATGGTCCAAAGGTCCCCCAAATCAAGGGATATTATTTCCAAAAATGCATGTGCTTAAAATATCCTTACCAAAATTAGGTATTATTGCACTAAATTGCTGTAACATATTCCCCTGGGTTCCCCGAGCTCCTAGCCACCTCCCCCTAGTTGGCCGGCTAGCCTAGTGGCCGGAAAAGCTCAAAACCAAGAGCCACCCCCACGAAGCTTCACCCAAATCAAACCTAGAGGCCAGCTCATCCAAATCAAACTATGGAGCTCCTCTGCCCTAGACCTAAGCACCACATTACACCTCCTAATTGGCCATGACAGCCACCATAACCCCATTTATATAAAAGGTCACTTCCCACGGCCATGAGAAGAAGTGCTGAAATTTCCTTAGTGAGGCCTCTCCAAACTTCACACAGAGCTTCCTTAAGATCTCCTCAGTGCATTCCAACCATTTTTTCTCACCAATTCTCATTGTCAGAGCTCAATTTTGAGCTTGGAACCTTGCTGGAAACCAGGACAGAACCCAATACACCTCCACACTCCACCTAAACTCTAATTAACTCTACCCACACCTTCACAATAGTGAAAGACGCTAAAGCCCCATAAAATCCCCCTTCCACAGAGCCTCTACCATAGCTCTAGACCAACACCCAAATTTGAGCTTGGTCGAATTCATACTTGGGCCTTACACGAAGACCAGGGACTCAATCCCTAGCCTTTTTGGCTCGTAACAAACGTTTCAAGACCCTATGATCGAAGCTTCACTTCTCAAAGCAAAGGTATAAAACCTCCCCTCATATCGAGCCTATTTTTTGATTCTCCATTTAATTAGGCTTAATTTAATTGCATGATTACCGTATGGATGTGTTCGTCTCACTTAGACGAGCCTATAGGACCAAACTCAAGGTGATTTGGTTGAGTCTAGGCTGAGATCTTAGGGTTTTAGTGTGGACGGTCCCGGGATCATTCTATCGGGGATGATGACGAGGAGGCGTTTGATTGAGCGTGTATCAAATGGATGAAGGATATCGAGCCGGACAGTGCTTCGGGACATAAACCGCGGGTCGAGCCAGCAGCTACGTGGACGGTGGCGTCCAACCAGTGCGCGTCACGCATCCCTTTGGAGCAGCCTAGGATCTAGTCACCACGCGTGGTTTAAATAGATAAATAGGGCTTTTACCTATTTATTTAAATACCCCTAACTTAGAAAATCTAACTTAGAAAATAGAAAAATCACAAAAATAAAATAAAAATACCCCCTTGCTCAGTGAACAGAGGAGAATAATGTAAAATAAAAATACTCTCTTACTCAGTGAACAATGTGGAATAATGTGGAATAAATTTCAAGTCCATTTGATGCATAAAATATGTTTAATTTATTAAACACTATTTGGGATCATTGAATTCTTCATTCATATTGATACATCACCTTGGCTTGAAATTTTGGAATGTTGTAGCCTCTGTCAAGGGAAATATCCTCTAATTTTTCTAAAGTCAGAGGCGGTTCCTATACAGAGATCCATATTTTTCAAGATCTTGCACATTATTTACTTAAGATAATCATGGAAATTAGCATATTGATTAGAAAATTCTAAGAAAATTTTGGAAGGTCCACCATGACTAGAGAAGCATTTGGAAATAATTTCTTGGGTTAAGTCTTTTAAAATACACTTAAATTTTACAAACACTAAATCACTAAAATAATTAATTTTAGAAAATATAAACATTTAAATAACTTGATTTTTGATCTTCACTGTGGTTTATGATCCAGAGAACCCAACATAGGAACTTCAAAATATTTTGAGTTTATTTGATAACTTAAGTTGATTTTTAAAGATAAATATCACTTTTGACACTTAAATGATTATTTAAAAATCAAAATATAACTCAAAAAATTATGAAACTTAGTGTCTTGAGTCCTCTATGATCAGGGATATTTTATAAAAATAAAATAATATTTAGAATAAAAACTTGATTTTTAACATATTTTAAATATTTAAAATAATTAAAAATTCATAAAAAACACAAAAATAACAAAATTCATGGAAATGTTCTAAATTGCTTCCTAATCACTTAGGAATAATTAGAATATTTTTCCTGATTTTCTAAATAAAGATATTTAATTTCAAGCTTAAAAATAATTTTTAAAGGCTAAAAATGAGTTTTTCACTAAAACAATTCAAATAAATAAAAAAAATCAAAAAAATATGAAATTTGCTCCTATGGATTCTCTAACCTTAGAGAGATTTTTTTAAAATACAAAAATTAATTTTCGTCATTTAAAATATTTTATTTTTATTAAATAACCAAGATTTTAAAATAATTCTCATAAATCACAAAGAATTTCAAAAATCATGAAATTTTGTCCAAAGGCTTCACTAGTCTAGGTATACCTTCAATAAAAATATCAAAGGATTAGATTTTACCTTGGTCAAGTTAGGAATTTTCTCTAAAAAATCCTATTCTTGCATGAAAATAACTATAAAAAAAAATTAAATTCTGAAAAATCACATTTTCTCCTCTGATGTCATAATTGACCTATGAATGAGATAGGAAAAAAATTTCAAAGTCATTTGAATTGAATTTAACGAATTAAGAACTTTTAGAGCCTTAGGAGCAAATGTGTAATTTTGGAAATTTAGCCTTAATTAACATTTTGGCTTAAGTCAAGGAGGGAAATGGGTAACCTCTGATCTTAATCAAGTTATTTGATGCTTGAAACACAAGGGATTAATTGGTAAAAATCAATCTCACTTTCCTCATTAAAAAGATAAGTTAATAAATTTTTAAATCATTAAAAATTTGGAAGTTTATTAAAATTAAATGATCCTGGACTTAGGGGTATGAATTTTGAAGTCAATAATTAATCAATTTAATACCCCAATCTTGATTTTCAAATAAAATCCAAATCATGAATTATGACCACTTAAAGCTTAAC
>NW_018252507.1:367244-380205 GCF_001263595.1 Phalaenopsis equestris
GGATAATTGAGACATCAATGTTCACTGAGTAATAAGGGTATTTACAGGATGACTTATTAAGCAACATAATAAGTTTAAAAGAACTCGGGATTTTTCACCAGGCAGCGAGAGAGTAGCACGGACCTGTTTCTTTCTCTAAATCGGTTGGATGTCTTGACGATCTACTGAACTTAATATGTTTTGCTTGACAAAATCATCATTAAGTAAAAGGACCCACCAAAATATGACATAGGGTTAGGAAAACCACCAGAATTTTACTTTTCCTGCTCTCCATAAACTGCCTTAACATGCATTGTTAAGTTTAAGGTGGTGGAACGAGAAGACTCGTCAGGTACATTTTTACAATTTGTAGTGTTGTCTTTCTTGTACTTTTACGTTATACTTTTGTGCTTATATAAATTTGCATGGAAAACTAAAGCTATTAGAATAGCCAAAAACCAAAACCAAAACCAAAATTAAAATCAACCAGGTTGGATGTCTTGACGATCTACTGAACTTAATATGTTTTGCTTGACAAAATCATCATTAAGTAAAAGGACCCACCAAAATATGACATAGGGTTAGGAAAACCACCAGAATTTTACTTTTCCTGCTCTCCATAAACTGCCTTAACATGCATTGTTAAGTTTAAGGTGGTGGAACGAGAAGACTCGTCAGGTACATTTTTACAATTTGTAGTGTTGTCTTTCTTGTACTTTTACGTTATACTTTTGTGCTTATATAAATTTGCATGGAAAACTAAAGCTATTAGAATAGCCAAAAACCAAAACCAAAACCAAAATTAAAATCAACCAAGATAAAATTCACCCCCACAACATTCAAAATACAAAACAACTCAAAATTTAATCACAAACATCACAAAAAACTACAACTTCAACTAAATTAAGACATCTTTATCAGATGATCGGGAATCCGTCGGAGGAGGTATCCTACAGTTGCTAACGAGGCTTCCCACGATCCAAATGAAATTATGGAACTCATTAAGTTGAGTTTAGTAAGTTCATTTAGACTAAGTGAATCTAATAGAAAATAATGGTGCTGGAACGAGGGAACCGTAGGATCTTAACCGGTGTCGCTCTAATCAACTTTAATACGCCCCCATAAAATTTAAAAAACATCAACCATAAGGACACTTGATTTGATATCATAACTTGATACACTAGAAAACTCAAACTCGTCGCGGCAAGGAGCTTGGAGCTAGTACGGTGGGCAACACAGCCATCTTCAACAGCAAAACCTGTCTTCCCCAACTAAACCAATTTTCTTTCCTTAGACTTAAATAAAAAATCCATAGGACATCGAGGTTGCTTGCTTATGCAACGTAAATCCTCACCTCATCCTTAGGCCTTTCCATAGCCCTGCTATACAATATAAGCCCTAACTCGTCTTAGGATTCCGAGGTTGTCATTTGTCACAACCTAAATCCTCATATCTTTCACGCTATTTGTGTGATTTTTTTCACACGAATGTAAGCCCTAACTAATAAAATTGGCAGGATGAAACAACTAAATATTTCACCTCAAAATTGAAGTCAAACATTAGGATAGCTTGGGAAGTCACCGACGTTTGCCTCTTGATCTATGACATCCCTTAGTTCTTCCTCCTTTGGATTCTACGACAAAATGTTCCAAATTTGAACCAATCTCCTTTCACATCTCTTTGTCCTATCTCATTGAAAAGTCCTACCCTTTAAAACTCCTTGAAGATAATATTTCTTGATTTTTATCGAGAGTCTCCTTAGGTGACTTTCTTAGGTGACTTTGGAATTAACTATAGGGGCTTGCCCTTATAGGAAGCATGTCCGAACCCCTTATAGGAAGCATGTCCGAGCACCCAGCTTAATATAAACCCTATTTAATTTATATTAAATAAGGGAACTTTTTCGATAAACACAAAGGTTTCGCAGACCAAACGAACGTCATACTTTCCTTAGTTTATTTGATCGAGTCTCATCCTCAAGTCTTGTGTTCATCCTTCGGGTTAGATACAGGGTTTGAGGTATAACACTCCTTCATTTAAATTATAAAAAATATGAGGTTATTTTGATTTCATACTTTTCTAAACTTCAATGTCCTTCCAAAGCGGGTGACGAGATTTCAATTCCGGCGGCCGATAGCTTCTTTCGGGCAACTCCCCTCCAACCAAAATAGTGCCGACACCAACTTCTGGCGACTCCACTGGGGATAAACTTCTCTCTTCATTTAAATAAGGAATTCTTTTCTTCATATATCGGTGATGTCTCCATGTCCCTCTTAGACCAAACTTCTTTTCTTCCATTGGCATGCTTTACCTATTTTATCTTGGGAAAGTACGGTCAACTCTTTGGACTTCAGGATCGTCTGTTCAATCACCTTTGAACAATCACCTTTGGTTCAATCACCTTTGAACAGAGAGGTTCAAGAGGCCGCTAAGGACTTTTTAATCTTTGTGTGGGGTCCGACCCCCATAGGTGTGTTGGTAAACTAGTTCCACCTGGGCATTGTGCGTTGTTAGGTTGACCCCACACTGGATCCTGAACTTCACTTTTTTCCCTTTGGAGTTTCATTTGTTATTTCACAAATTAAATTAGATTGTGTCATGTTATGCGCACTCTATAAATTTTCCTTATATTAGTTAAATTTTTCTGCTTTCAAGCTATTTTTACAAAAATTTTAAAATCTCCACACATTAAATAAAGACTTACCCGATTTACAGATCGACCTCTGTTAACTTTTACTGCTCCCACTAAGATTATAAGGTATTGGTCAAATAGCTAACCCGAGAGCTTTCTTTCTTGAAGCTGCTGCAATAGCATTCCCAACATTCACTTTTTCCTGCAACCTGTCGATAAGCCGTGATGCTCACAATATCATTCCCACCATCAAGTTTGGAGCATGATTTGAAGTTCTCGAGGTCATTCTCTAAAAAACCCCATTTATCATAATGAAAGTCACCGCTCCAGAAGTTCAGGAGCAGTCTGTTGAGTTTAACCTAAACTGCCCGCAAGACTTTCCTTCTTTCAAGAAGGTCAAGACTACTGCCACCACGGCAAAGCCTGTTATTCTCATTTCTGCTAAGGGAAAAGAAGTTATGATCATTGAAGACTCAATTGAGGGATTGGTTGTCCCGCCATCAGTATTTGAAATTGGATCAAGTTCAAGGACTGTACTGTTAACCCGAACCCTAAGGAGAAACTGCAATAGGAAGGTTTGGAGGGATACTAATACCCAGACTCCTGAGGATGTACCTGTTGATGAAGATCCTCACCAGGATAAGTCAAGATTACCGAAGACCTATCCACTTCTGCAAGGGAGTAGGTTCCATCCCTTAATGGATACCAATGGGTACGAAAGTATCAAAAAGATTGCTGCCACTTTATCGACACCTCATGGACGTAGTCGGGAGGAGAAGAAGCCTGATCCTATCACCTGACTCAGTTCAGTTCTCTAGAGATTAGCTGTCAAAGAAGGTGGTTTAGGTTGTGAGTTACACAAACGAGTGGGACGTGTAGTATCCCCTCACATGAAAAAGGAAAATTTAAGGGACGTCAGATCTGTCAGAGGCTCTCAGAAATTGACTGAAGCTTTGACTTCTCACACTCTCGTCTGGCTACGCTTAGGAAGCAAAGTTGATGCCATCGTTGCCACCGATTATACTGTCACTAGACCCGCAGACCATCGACCAGTTAATTCGCATTTGGGTCCGAGAATTCCACCAAATACCGGTCACAAGAATGCCCTTAAAGTTCTGAAGAAAAAGAAGAAGAGATTACGCAATACCGTATCTGGTCTGCAACATCGCGACCATACTTCTTTTTGACATATTGATGTTCCTACCGAGACACTCTGTCTCAAGACATCATCGTTAAAGAAAAAGGTATGAATACCTGAGGTCGTCGTACAGATACGGTCCAACAAGCCCAAAGGGCAGGATCATGGAATGAAGCCAGGATTTGAAGTATCTGACATTGTTGCAGCAATTGCTAGCAAGATGGAAGAGCATGTGAATGTTGTCCAGCAGGTTCCTCCAGATCTTAAGATGATCCAAGTATCAATAATTGAGGAAAAGGTTGAAAAGCTTAGGGTTGAGATTTTTGAGTTGGCCCAAGAACACGGAGTTTTCAATGATGATGATGATGAAGATTTTGACATCAATGATTACTTAAAGGAAGATTTCATGGATATCCATGTCATCGAGACCAAAGCCACTGCATCTGCTTGCGACGCTCAACCTCTTACCGAAGAGAACGCCATAGATGAGCTGCGTAGGGTTGTCTTCCTAAGGGATGAGCAGATCAGCCAAATGAAGAAAAGAATAGAAGAGATGGCCGCTACTATGACCGCCATGGCCACAGTTCAAGGACAATCTCAAGTACCACAGCTAGCCTCCCCAGAAGTCATCTAGTCAGAAATTATACATATCATGGATGAAAGGAGGAAAGTTGCCTCAACAAACAAAGATGAGCAACAAAAGAGCAACAAAAGAAGGATTCTCCTTCAAGTGACATGCCAGAAAAAGAATTTAAGAAAATGATCCAGAATGTTCAGGAGGCTTTAGTCTGATATAAAGGTGGTGCATTGATTTTGATGGGTAGACCTTACAAGGAGGAGTCTGATGTCGTACCCTGCCCTAAGGGTTTTGTATCCCCAAACATTAAGATATATGATGGGACCGAAAATCCCAGGCAGTATATAGCACATTTTTTAGCCAATTGTGGAAATACAGGAGGTAAAAAAGCTTTGATCTTTCGATGATTTATCAGCATCCTATCAGGAATTGCTTTTGATTGCTATGTCAAATTACACAACAGACCAGTTAAGTCTTTCGCCGAGTTTGAGTAGTTGTTCGTGAAAAGATTTTCCAGAGTGCAACATCATGTCTCTATTGAAGATCTCATGATAGAGAAGCGAAGCCCAACGAGACTTTAATGGACTATATTTTGAGGTGGAGAAACCTTAGCATGAAATGTGAACCTCAGCTATAAGAAAATCATGGAATTAAGATCTTGCTCAAGAGCATTCACAGGCCAGTGGCTTTCATGCTCAAGAGACTCACCATTAAATTCTTCGAGAAGCTACTCAGCAAAGTCAGTAATCTTCAAGAAGAAGTCAAACATGTGTATTCTCGTGAGAAGTCCAAGAAGTCCAAGATGACCATAATATTTGAAAATAAGTCTGGAACAATGGCAACAGTCAATAAAATAAAACAGCCAATGAAGATACATGTAGAAAACTATTATCAGTTGTCATCACAGTACACTCAAAAATAGACACAACAGTATGGTCAGTCTATGTAACAACCGCCTCAGGGAGAATCATACCGAACAAAAAATAAGAAAATGTCCATTTCAAAATGTAGGAAAGTGGTATATTCCTTTAAAGATGAAGCGTACCCAAAATGTTCAGAAGTCTGCTGAAAAGCCTGACATCAGATTACCAGATCCAAGGAAACCCAAAGAGGTCAACAAGAAGGATCTACCTAATTATTTCCCGTATAACAGGTTGCTTAGACACACTATAGAGGAATGTTTCATTTTTAATGCTTGGCTTAAGAAAAATCTTAAGAAGGGAAAATAACGATCCCGAAAGAATATTTAAAAGAGCCAAAGAAAGAATCTATTAATATAATTTTGGCTGAGCTAATCTCTCTGATTGACCCATATACTAGAAAATATGGATGGAGTATGGATGGAGTACAACTTGGGAGTACAACTTGGAACAAGCTCAAGTGGGTCTTAAACCACATCCAGTCTACTTCAAGACAAGCCCCCGTTCAAAGTTTTCAACCTGCCAAGCCCGAGATGAAGATTTCACAAGAAGATCCTTCATCGTCAAAGAAGAAGGACATGAATACCACCATGAAGACTGATAGCACGGGGGATAGGATAAGGGATTCCTTTGCTAGATTAGTTGTCTTGAACTTAGGGAAGAAAATCTTCAAACTCCTGACCTTGTATGATTATCTTTTTACTCCTCTAGGGTCTTATAAATATAATGACTATGATTTTGGCTATTTTTTAACTGTTTCTAGTGATGATGTAATTGATTATGACCAATCTAACTTTGATCTCGATTCCCAAAATGATCCTCAAATCATACTTTAATTCGATGAACTTGTTAACAAGACCAAAGAAGACATCAACAATACCTCTCACGATAGTGTCGAGAGTGAGGAGTCAATCCTTGAACGCCATGGTGCACTGCTTGCCATCAACTTGGATCTTTTTGACAAAGAAGAAACACCAGAAGATTTGCTTATGGTATAAAAAGAGGAAGAAATTACATAAGTGAACTTAAGGAGTAGGAAAGTGTTACCCCTAAGAATAGCTCCGACGGATAAAGGAAAGTAAAAAGTAACTCGAGAAGAGATACCTCCACCTCCACCAGTGGAAGAACCACATAACCAAGAAAAAATTGGAGGATCATGCAAAGTGGATTACAAAGTGCTAGCTCATCTTGTGAAGTTACCAAAAAAAATTAAGCATCTACGACGCTCAGTTAAATGAGATGACGGAGTTTCTGGTTACAGCTTTGCTTGACACAGAGATTTGCTTAGCCTAGTTGGCTAGCACATCCTCAGATGAAGTTTTCTCGTTGAAAGAAAAAATCTGGAATAACCGTCACAGATGAAGACCTGTTGCTTGGCACCGCCAACCATAATCGTCCACTCTATATCTCTGTTAACATCAGTAGATTTGTGTTGTCAAGAGTTTTAGTAGATCTTGGAGCATCACTCAACTTGATGAGTCTACACACATTGGCCTATTTGGGCATTGAAGCTCGGGAGCTTAAAACCTATAAAATGATGTTAAGAGGATCCAATCGAAAGGGAGAGAGAGCCCTTGAATCAATTACACCGCTTATGAAAGCTGGAGAACTAGTAACAACCACTAAATTTCATATCATTGACGTTGAGTCCTCTTTCAATGCTCTACTGGGTCGATCGTAGATTCACGAACATAACATGGTTCCATCGTCTCTACATAAATACTTTAAGTACCTTCGACATAATTTTTGGTTAAGGAGTTTCCCATTAGAAGCTGTCAGCCTTCGGAATCGAAATCCCGTCGCCCTCTTCGAAAGGATGTTTAATTAACACACACACACACACACACACACACACACACACACATATATATATATTAGTCATTTTAAATGGTCTGGTCGACACTAAAAAGTTGAGGAGTTACCCGTTGGAAGCTGTCGGTCGCCGGAATCGAAATCCTGTCACCCGCTTCGGAAAGGTGTTTAATATATATATATATATAGTTTAGAAAATTTTGAAATCAAACTGACACCATATTTTTCATAGTTTAAATGAAAGAGCACTGTACCTCAAACCCTGTATCTATCCCGAAAGATAAACATAAGACTTGAGGATGAGGCTCGATCAAATAAACTAAGAAATATATGACATCCGTTTAATCTGCAAAATCATTTTATTTGTCAAAAAATTCCTTTATTTAATATTAAAAATTAAATGGGGTTTATATTAAGCTTGGTTCAGAATAACTTCCTATAAGGGCAAACCCCTATAGCTAATTACATCTTAAATAACCAAAGTCACTTAAAGAAAACTCTCGATAAAAATTAGGAAATATTATCTTCAAAGAGGTCAAAAGAATAGGAATTTTCAATGAGATCGGACAAAGAGGTGTGAAAGTGAAATGGTTCAAATTTGGAACATTTTGTTATAGAGTCCAATAGAGGAAGAATTATGGGATGTCATTGATCTGGAGGAGAACCTCGGTGACTTCCCAAGCTATCATAATTTTTGGGTTCATTTTAGAGGAAAAATTATTTAAATGTTTCATCTTGTAAATTTTATTTTTTTTTGGACTTACATTCATGTGAAATGATCACACAGGTAGCCTGGAAGATGTGAGGATTTAGGTCACGATGGACAACAACCTCAGAATCCTAAGATGAGTTAGGGCTTAATTATATAGCAGAGCCACACAAAGGCCTAAAGTGAAGGTTGAGGATTTATGACGCACTAAGTGAACGACCTTGAAATCTAATGGCTTGGTTGTTTAAGTCTAAAGAAGGAAATTGATTTAGCTGATGTATACGTGTTTTGCTGTTGAAGATGGCTGTGGTGCCCCCCATGCAAGCTCCAAGCTCATGACGAGTTTAAGTTTTATAGTGTGTCAGGTTATGATGTCAAATCAAATGTCCCTATGATTTAAAAGTTATGGGGCATGTTAAAGTTGATTAGAGCAACTCCGATTGGGATCCTACGACTACCTCTTTTTGGTACCGCTATTTTCTATCAAATTCACTTTGTCCAAATGAATTTACTAAACTCAACTTAATGAATTTTGTACTTTCATTTGGATCGTGGGAAGTCTTGTTAGCAACTGTAGGTTACCTCCTTTGAGGGATTGACGATCATCCGATAGAGACCTTGATAGAGACGACTTAATTTTGTTGCAATTGTGGTTTCGTGATGTTTGTGATTAAATTTTAAGTTTTCTTATATTTTTATTATTATTGAGGTGATTTTTATCTTGGTTGATTTTAGTTTTGATTTTGGTTTTGTGGCTATCCTAGAAGTTTTAGGTTTTCATACATGGTGACATCATTATTTAACATGCAAGTTTGAAATAAGAATTACAAGAAGATAAATGCATTAATTTAAAAGCGTACCTGTTGAGTCTTCTCGCTCCACCACTTGAAAGGTTAGTACTTGCAAGTATTGCAAGAATGTTTAAGTTGTAAGTGTAGATGAATGTTTAGCTACCAAACCCCAAGTTATGATTTTTTTGAATCACGAAAGATCCTAATGGATAATTTTAGAATAAAATATGGCAAGTCCAATTTTCCCTTCAAAATATCCAGAAGATTCAAAGTGCTCGGTATAATTTTAAGGGTGTGGCCCTGGATCACTTTAAATATCTCTTGAAATATCCCGATTTTATTTTGATCTTATCATAATGTTTTAATTATCATCTGAGGCTAGAGTGTGGCTGCTCCATTGCTCATTAAAGCTTAATGATTTAATTATCCCAAGGATAGGATACTTGATTAGTCAATTGATGTTTCATTTAAATGTTATGTGGGTGGGTGGCCTTAAGGCGTGTTTGAGTCATTTAAGATTGTGATGCCCAGAGTTAAAGTCAGGCTTGTAGAGCTTAAAGATGTTAATCGCCAATCATATCATTTTCTAAATCAAATCAACTTGAATTTAGACATCGAACCTATGTCACTAGCAAGCCTTTAACAATCATAATGAGTGAAATGGTAGCTTTAAAGATTTGATTTAAATGTCATATATCCTTATTAAATGATCACATTATCCTCAACTTTGGGCTTAAGAAAAGTAAATTTTCATCTTTCGGTTTAAGCTCATCTCTTAAGAATAATTTGATCATTAATTGTCTTTCAAGTCATGAAGATTAGGAGAATTATGTTTTTAGTTTATGTTGTGCAAGGGTGTTGAATGGGTTTCTACCTCTTAGCCCCATTGTATTTCAATCATCCAAACATGTTTATTATGATCAAAATTATCCATTTTCTCTTTGATAATTCTAAATTTTAATTAAGCCACCAAAGTCTAAAATTATCACTTTGTCCTTAGGGTACTTCACCTCATAACTCATTAAACACAACTCAAACGATTTTGAAAGTTTAGAGTATCATATCCATGAGGTAATTAAGATTCTAAAGGAGGTTATGTGGACCTCTCAAAATTTAATTTAATTTATATAATTATTTTCCAGAAAATAAGATTTTCAAAAGGTAATTTATTTAACTTCCCAAAATAAAGTTTTTATTTATGAGAAAATTATCATATGATTCCTTGGGTCAGAGAAATATTTAGGTAAAATTTCATGATTTTTTTGAATTAAATTTTTTTTATTTTTTTAGTTTAAATCAATTTTCATGATGTATTTTAAATAGAAAATAGTGTTTTAATTACAAAAAAATATTTTTATATTTTTACTAGACTTCTCTAAGTTCAGAAAACTTAGAGAATAAAATTTTATATTTTTGTTATTTTTAATTTTTTTATTATAATTATTTAGTGAGTAAATAAAGAAAATTCACTTTTAAGCTTTTAAAAATTTATTTTTAACTTAGGAAAATTAGAAAAAAAATTTTATTGAGTCCCAAGTGATCAGATAATAGTTAGGGACATTTTAAAATATTTTTGTGTTTTCAAAATTTTTATTTATTTTTAGTTATTTTAAATTCAAAATGAGGCTCAAAATCGGGTAATTTACCAAAAAATTTACTTTTCCTAAGTGCCTATGATTACAAAGAACTCAGAAAATCACTTTTCATAATTTTTCTAAGTGTATTTAGTTTGATATAATTATTTTTGTACAAAAATACTAGTTTTCTTAAAAAATCCACTTTAGTGCATAAACTAAGACAAATAATTTTCAAATTTTTACAGTGGGTAGATATGATTTTTATGAACAATGTAGAGTTGATTTTGTTATTTTTTTATATGTATTTAATTTAAACAAATTTATGCAAGATATTCACTTTTAACTAAGTATAGAAATTCACAAAATGATTCAAAGCATCACAATATTTTTCCTAGATTTTACTGACCACGGGAAACCTACCAAAATTGTTTCATAATTTTTCAAGTGAGGTTTTGATTTATATAATTAAAATAAGTCAAAATGGTCACCTTAGCTTGAAAATTAGGGTTAGAAGCATAGAGTTGTCCTATTACCTTGGAAAAATCAAAGAAGATTCCCTTTGTGATGAGGAACAAACCCTAAAAATCTAAAGCCATTGTGAGCACTCCCAAGTCATGGAGAGTTAAAATACCACAGAGGGTATTTAATTAAATTAAAATCATACGTTTAAAAAATAATTTTTATTTTTAGTCCACATTATTCTCCTCTCTTCATTGAACAAGAGGGTATTTTTTCTTTTATTTTTATAATTTTTGTAGATAAAGATATGGATGTTTGAAGTTTACGCATTCAAAATAATTTAAACTTTTCATATTTTTCTACATAGCCACGCGGCGCTAACTCATCCTAGTCCACTCCAAAGGCTCCACGCGTCGCTCAGCCATTTGATGCTGTCAGCCACATAGCCTTCACGCTAAACGCACTTTATGCACCATGGATCTGTCCGGCTTGATCTCCTCCGTCCATTGAATACAAGCTCAATCGGACAACTCTCCGTTATCATCCCCAAGTGACCTAACCTGTGAGCCATTCACACAAAAACCTTAATATATTGGCCTAGACTCAACCAAATTGCATGGGGTTTTTTTCTAAACCTTCATCTACTCAAGATGAACCTATTTATATGGATTATACTGTATGAAATAGAGGAAATACATATGGAGAGTAAAAATAAGCTCGAAGTAGGGTTAGGTTTCAATAATTTTGTCTGAGAGGGGAGGCCTCAATCGGATGGTTGTGGTAGTTTATTATTTTTCCCAACAAACCTCCGAATGACGTCACAAGTCTTGGTGAATGGTCTGAGTATGAATTCAATCAAGGTGGTTTTTAGGTGTTGGTCTAGAGCTAGGTTAAAGGATATTTCAGAAGGGGTTTTTGTGGGAATTCAACTTCTCTCACGGTGGGGATGGTGTGTGCACAAGTAATTGATGTTTGGTGAGCTGTAGAGAGTTTTATCCTAGTTTTGGCAGAAATTTGAGCTTAAAATTGAGCTTCCACAGTGAGGATCAGTGAGATAAAATGGTGGGCTTGAATTGAGGAGGTCTTAGGGAGTCTTTGGGAGCAATTTGGTAGAGTTTCCTTAGGAAAATTTCAGCTCTCCTTTTTGGCCATGGAGGTGAGGTTTAAGTAAAAAGGTCTAGGGTGGCTGTCATGGCCAATTGAGGGGTGCAAAATGGTGCTTAGGTGAAGGGTTTTGAAGTGCTAGAGCCAATTAGAATTGGCCAGCTCAGATGGGTGGGTTTGGGTTTGAATTTTGTCTTGGGGCTCTTAGTTTTGATGTTTTTTGGCCGCTAAGCCGGCTGGTAGGGCCAGGGAAGGTGGCGAGGAGGTCAGGTGAGCTAGTGGGACGGTTCATTATGGTTAACCTTCAATGGCAAGGGATGATGGGGGAGATTTTTAATTTAGGCCCGTAAATGGGCATAAATCCCTTAATTTAGGGATCTAATGGTCCATAGCTCACCATGGTTGGTGAAAGGGAGTTTAGCTTGGTCAATAGAGTGTACTTAGTGTCTTTGAAGTCATCAATTTTGGGGCTTTGTCATGGCTAAGTTATTTTTTGTGCATGGGTCCAATTTGGGTCCAAATGGCTAAGAGTTGGGTTTGGGTTGGGCTAGCCATGACTTTGAGCCCAATTGATTGATCAACATTGTATGTATGATGGTCATATAGATTTTTGGTGAAGTATTGAAATGATTTTGAGTCGAATTGGATACTCAATTTGAAGGATCTTGGTATTTTGGTCAATTTGGGCATGTTGGACTAGACTTAGGTCTAGGTTGGGATAAGTTTGGGTGAGGTTCAAATTTATTATTGAAACCAGTCTATAGGAATGTCATGAAGAGTTTTAAACATAAATTGGATGCCAATTTTGGTGTTAAGGCATTCAATTTGGTGAAATTTGGAAACAGCCAATTAGGGGCAAATTTGGGGATTTTTGCACTTGGGTTAAAATTAAATGAAATTAAGGCTTCACCAAGGCCAAATGAAGGTCAAGTTTTGTGTTTAGATGAAGGTCAAGTTTTGAAATGAAGGTCAAGTTTTGTGTTTAGGAGTGTTATAAAATATTTATGATCGAAATTGGGGCAAATTAAGTAGGCTATGGGGTTCAATTTGGTGGGATTAAGTCATTGGGCCAAAATTAGGGGTTTTGATTTTGATCAAGATTGAGCTCAAAGTATGAGCCAATTAGGCTTGGATTTTGTATAGATTGGTCAAATTAAAGGTGAAGTTTAGGTTAGAATTGAAATTTATGAAAATTAGGACCAAATTGATGGACATTTAAGGTAAATTTGGGTTAAAGGCAATTTGGGGGGGGGGGGGGGGGGA
>NW_018252507.1:380283-381560 GCF_001263595.1 Phalaenopsis equestris
AAAGTTTGGGGTGCCAAGGGTATTTTTGTAATTTTGGCAATTTTGGGGGGGTATTTTGGTAAATTTGGTATTTTTGTGGTCTTGGGTAAATTAGGGTAAATTGGATATTTTGAAATGATTTTTGAACAAATTTGGACATTTTGAGTGAATTTGGGAATTTTTGGCCAAATTTAAGATTTCAAGGGCATTTAGGTAATTTGGGTGGATTTAGGGGCAAAAGGCCAAGTTAGGTATTTTTGGTAGAATTGGAAAGCCAACTGACGAGAGGAAAGTATGTTGAGATTTTCATACCTATTTTATACTGTTTTTAATGATATTGCACTTTAAAGAAAGGTATTTTTGATGTTTAGGCAACTCTTGTGAATGATGAATTAGGGTCATTGGAGCAAAAAGATGCAAAAAGGAGCGAAAAGGATCAAAATGTGGAGATTTGAACTAGGCAGACGGCGCCCTCGACCCCGCTGACGATGAGTTTTTCCCGAGGCTACATGACAAAATTCTCAGAAGTCCGCCGACAACGCCCTCGAGGCCACCGATGGCGAGCTCGACGGTTATGCCTACTCAAGCTTTGGTTAAGGCTAAATTTTGAAGGGATGCTTAGGAAACTCCTGGGAAAGCTCATCCACAACTTTAAAAGACTATTTTGGCCAAAAATTGGAGAGCCTGGAGAAGGAGGGAAAGAATCTAGGGAGTAAAGGAAGTGATAGAGAGAGTTCTTAGAGATTACAAAGGTTTCAATATTGTGAGGAATTCTTCGAGAAATTATAAGAGTGGAGGGAAAGTGAGAGATTTTTTCCTCCTTGCAACTTGGAAGAGGAATTTTTTGTGCTGTAAAGAAAGGAAGAGATTCAGAGGAACTTTGAAGAGTGTTCTTGGGGAGAGACTAGAGATACTAGAGATAAGTTTTGTAGTTTGTATGACTTTGATTTTATATATGAATTCCTAGTTTTGTTGTGTTTTCCCCATGAGATCTGAGTAGTTTTCTCTGTCTTTCTCCTTGTCTTGAGATTTATGAAGTGATGATTTAAATTGGTGAAGCCATGAGAATGTTTAAGAAATTGTGATGATCTTTTCACATCGATCTTAATTTACTTTCAATCTGGCCAATTGATTTGTTAAAATATGTTGAGTTTACAACTAAAGCGAAGATTACATTAAAGATTTAGGGAGGTTAAAGCCCTTGGAAGTTGGGTGCAAATAAATAGGGAAATAATATTATCGGACGTAGAATTGAAGATTTTAGAGTGACAGAGATTTTTCCCCAATTCGGTCTTATC
>NW_018252507.1:381900-382545 GCF_001263595.1 Phalaenopsis equestris
ATTTATTTCATATTAGTGACAGATAAGCAAATTGAACTTCTTTGTTGTGGTTAAAGTATTGTTTTTCTAAAATCTTAGTTCGCAGTTCTAAACCACTCCTTGTGGGATCGATATCTAGGACACCATTAGAGCTCTATATTACTTGAGCGATACATATACTTGTGTTGATAAGTGTGACGTTACCATTATTGAATATTTATTACATCCATATTTAACTTGTATTTTTAAGCATATATAAAGTCAGGGTCAAGTATTTTGCGCCGTTGCTGGGGAGTGAGTGATTGAGTGAGTGAGTCAAATCACGATTAGAGTAACAGACAAATTAGGATTATTAGAAAATTTTTACTTGAATTGCAACTTATTTTTAGATTTAGTTAATTATATTACTGAGTACTGATTTCAAATTGTATACATAAATTTGGACCTGAAAATCTTATATCCTACGATTCATAATTAGAATGCACTATTAGAAGGATTAGAAGATTAAGAAGAGAACCTAAAAATTCTGATACAATGGAAAACAACCTGAACAATCAAGGAATAGAGAATGAACACCAACCTAGACCCCTAAGAGATTATGAAAATCCTACATCAGATGAAATTCACTTATCTATCCAAAATCCTGATGTAGCTGCTAATTCATTT
>NW_018252507.1:383309-386926 GCF_001263595.1 Phalaenopsis equestris
CCAGGTTGGAAGAGTCATCCAAATTTTAATTGGAATAACAATTCTTCTACAAATCAACAATGGGCGAACAACCCAGTAAACACATTAGGAAATTCATCCAACCAAGGAAATGTTAACTATAGACCTTCTTATCCTCCAAGATTTAATAATAATACTCAAATTAAGCAGAAGAAGTAGTCTATGGAAGAGCTGATATTAAACATGGGTCAACAATTATAGAATCAAGGAAATCAATTAAAAATTCAAGGAAATCAATTACAAAATCAAGAAACTACTATTAAGAATATTGAAAACCAATTTGGGCATATCGCTACTGCGCTTAGTAACCAAACATTAGGAACTTTTCCTAGTACTGCGGAACCAAATCCTAAAGACCAAGGAAAAGAATAAATCAAAGCGATACAATTATGAAGTGGAAAAGAATTAGAAACAAAGGTGCAAAAAGAAACAGAAATTGAAAAAGAGAAAGTGGATACAAAAAAAGAGAAGGATCACGAATACCCAGATTTAGAGTATCCATTTACACCAATGAAAATTACTGTGGAGAAACCTCCACCACCATTTCCTCAAAGATTACAAACAGAATAAACAATTTTTCAAATTTTTAGAAATTCTTAAGAAATTAACAGTAAACATTCCCTTCGTAGAAGCTTTAGAGAAAATGCCCAATTATGTGAAATTTATGAAAGATATTCTGAACAAGAAATGGAAGTTCACGGATAATGAAACTGTTGCACTTAACAAACAGTGTAGTGCAATTATTCAGAAAAAGCTTCCTAAAAAATTAAAAGATCCTGGCAGTTTCACTATATTGTGTGCTACCAATGAAAATTTTATGGAAGAGCTTTATGTGATTTGGGAGCCAGCATTAATCTTATGCTTGTATCAATTTTCAAAAGATTAGGATTAGGAGAAGTCTCACCTACTTCTGTAACTCTATAGTTACCGGATAGTTCAGTTACATATCCTAAGGGAGTTACAGAAGATGTGTTAGTAAAAGTGGATAAATTTATCTTTCCTGTGGATTTCATTATTTTAGATATGGAGGAAGATAAAGAAATACCTATTATTTTAGGGAGACCATTTTTAGCTACTGGAAAAGCTATGATAGATGTTCAAAAAGGAAAATTAATTATGAGTTAATGATCAAGAAGTGACTTTTAACATTGTGAAATCTATGAAATACCTGCTGTTGAAAGAGATAATGAATGTTTTCGCATGGAAATTATTGAACATCTACTGAATAAACATTTTAAAGAACATTTTGAAGATAAAAAAGCATTTTGAAGAAAAAGAACATTTTGTAGAGAATGAACAACTTGAAAAGAATGACAAAATTATTTTGGGCGAATTAGAAAATGAAGAATTAGATTATCTTCAGGAAAGATTTGAGATGTTAGATTTGAGATGTTGGATATTACGTTGGATATTACGGAAAATGCCAATAAAAATCTATTTCCATCAACTATAAATCCACCTGAACTTGAGATGAAAGTATCTCCTAGCCACTTGAAGTATGTATTTTTAGGAGACTCATCTACATTACCTGTTATTATATCTTCAAAATTAAATGATCTGCAAGAGCAAAGACTGTTAGATACATTAAAAAGATATAAGAAGCTTTTGGTTGGACCTTAGCTGATATTAAGGGAATTAGTCCTTCAATCTGTATGAACAAAATTATATTAGATGAACAATATAAACCAAGAGTTTATCGACAAAGGAGATTAAATCCGATGATGAAAGAAATAGTTAAGAAGGAAATTTTGAAATGTTTAGACACTGGGTAAGTCCTATTCATTGAAATGTTTAGACACTGGGTAAGGATGCAAAAGAAATATGTCCTATTCCAGATATTGTGTGGGTAAGTCCTATTCATTGTGTTCCTAAGAAAGGAGGAGTGACTGTTGTAACAAAAGAAAATAATGAATTAATACCTATCAGACAAGGTACTGGGTGGCGTATTTGCATTGATTATAGAAAATTAAACACTACCACCAGGAAAGATCACTTCCCTTTACCCTTTTTAGATCAAATAGTAAATAGACTTGCTGGGCAAAAATATTTTTTTTTTAGATGGATATACTGGGTACCATCAAATTCCTATTGCTCCTGAGGATCAAGAAAAGACAACATTCACTAGTCCTTTTGGAACTTTTGCTTTTCAAAGAATGCCTTTCGGATTATGTAATGCACCTACAACATTCCATAGATGTATGATGTCCATATTTAGTAAGTTAATTGATGATGGATTGGAAGTATTTATGGATGATTTCTCTGTATTTGAAACATCATTTGACGCATGCTTAAATTACCTTCAAAAAGTTTTAAAGTTATGCGAAAGAATTAATTTGGTTCTGAATTGGGAGAAATGTGAATTTATGGTTACAGGATGAATTGTGTTAGGGCATAAAATTTTGGAAGATGGTATGGAAGCAGACCCTGCAAAAATTCAAGTTATATCTAAACTAACACCTCTTACTAATGGAAGAGAGGTTAGGAGTTTTCTTGGACATATTGGATTTTACAGGTGTTTTATTAAAGATTTTTCAAAAATTACCAAATCTCTATGCTAAATTTTAGAAAAGGACAAGAAATTTGAAATTACTTTAAGCCTTTTAAATGCCTTTGAGTTATTAAAGGAAAAATTAATTACTGCTCCTATTATAGTTTCACCTAACTAGGAGAAATCATTTGAATTGATGTGTGATGCTAGTGATTATGTTATTGGAGATGTTCTTGGGCGAAGGTATGAAAAGATTTTTAAAGTTATATACTATGCTAGTATAACTCTTAATGATGCACAAATTAACTATAATGTTACTGAAAAAGAGTTACTAGCAATTGTGTATGCTTTAAATAAATTCAGATCTTATTTAATTGGAGCTAAATGTATTGTGCATAGCTATTACTCTGCTATTAAATATCTGATGCAAAAGAAGGATGCTAAACCAAGGTTGATTAGATGGATACTTTCGATGAAAGATATTGATCTTGTGGTTATTGATAGAAAGAGAACTGATAATCAAATTGTTGATCATTTGTCAATATTAGAAAATCAATAATTATCCAACACTAATAATGAAATTACAGATAGTTTTCCTGATGAACAACTTTATAATATTAATGAGTGGAAAATACCAAAGTATGTTGATATTGTTAACTATATTATAAGTGATATTTTGCCACCTATGCAGACATTGCAACAACAAAGGAGATTCATTCATGATGCAAAAGTATATTTTTAAGATGAACCTTATTTATATAAACAATGTAAGGATCTTATTATGAGGAGATGTGCACCTTATGAAGAAACTGAGTTGATCATTCAGAAATGTCATGATTCTGAATTTAGGGGACAATTTGGGATTGATAAAATTGCTTATAAAATTTTACAAGCTGGATTTTATTGGCCTACTATCTTTAGATACATAAAAACTTGTGATCGATGTCAACGAGTAGGCAATAAATCTAGAAGAAATGAAATGACTTTGAATTTCATGTTAGAAGTTGAGATCTTTGACGTTTAGGGATTAGATTTTATGGGACCATTTATTCCTTCATTTGGAAACTTATATATATTAATTGCAGTAGACTACGTTTCTAAGTGGATTGAA
>NW_018252507.1:386945-388825 GCF_001263595.1 Phalaenopsis equestris
GCTAAAAGTGTTTCAAGATTTTTAATGAAAAATATTTTCACTAGATACGGAATGCCTAGAATGATTATCACTAACGGAGGATCCCATTTTAGAAATAAGTACATTCAGAGATTGGCAGAAAATTTTAATATTATTCATTGAATCTCTACTACCTATCATCCTCAAACCAGTGGGTTAGCAGAAGTTTCTAATAGAGAAATTAAACAAATACTTGAAAAGACTATAAACCCTAGTAGAATAGATTGGTCCGCTAGATTGGATACCGCATTATAGGCTTACAGGACTGCTTGTAAAAATCCTATTGGAATGACTCCTTACAGACTGAGTTTTCAAAAAACTTGTCACTTACCAGTAGAATTGGAGCATAAAGCATATTGAGCGATTAAAGAACTCAATTATAATTTGAAAGATGCCGGTAAGAAGAGATTGTTACAATTAAACGAATTGCAAGAATTAAGAAATGAGTCTTATGATAACGACAAAATTTATAAGGAAAAATTAAAGTTATGGCATGATTGGAAGATTAACCAAAAGAACTTTGAACCAGGATAAGAAGTTTTACTTTACAACTTTAGGCTGAAGTTATTTCCTGGAAAATTGAAGTCTCGTTAGTTAGGACCCTTTACTGTGACTCAGGTTTACACTTACGGAGCTATTGAAATTGAAGATCAGAAGACGTGAAATAGATTTAAAATAAATGGACACAGATTAAAATCATATATTGAGGGTAAAAGACCAAATTTTAAAGAGGTTTTAATGGTAAGTCAACCTGAACAACACCTGAATAGGTTGGGCTGACGATGTTAAACCAAGCTCTTTATGGGAGGCAGCCCATGTTTATCTTTATTTTTATCACGATTATAGTAGTTTTTATTTGAAATTATCATTATTTTGTGGTAGTATTAAACTCTACTACTCTTATTTACCCTTGAAACATCTTAAAAATTGGACCCATGAAGAAAAATTGGAACGCATTAAGACTAGAGCTAAACTGTGAAAATTTTGCCATAGGCACCGACGACGCCCTTGAAACTGCCGACGGCTGATTTTTTCCTGAGAGTCAAAACAAAATTAATACAGAGGCTCGCCAACGGCACCATCGACCCCGCCGACGGCTAGACCGGCGAATTGGCGGTTATGCAGGGTGGGTTCAAATGACGGTTTTTGGCGGGTTTTGGGAGGGAATTATCTTTTTAAACTCAAAAATTTGATTTCTAGTTCACATTTTTCCTCCAAAAATTAAGTGAAACTCCACCAATTTCATTCCTAGGGCATCCAACACTTTCATTCCTATGATGTCAAATTCCCCTGATAATCCCAGAATGTGAGTTTTCAATCGGCAAAAGTTTATTAGTGTGGAAGTGCAGCGAATCTTCAACAAGTTACTGACAAAGAAAAGATTAATTAAAGAACGAGGATTGAAAAATCCCACAACAGATATAGAAGAAATGATAGTGCGGCGAAGATGGGAAGTGTTGTGCTACACTACTGCCATCGTGGTGGTTCCTGTGGTGAAAGAATTCTATGCAAATTTATAGGGAATCAACCAAGGAGTTGTTTATGTGCGAGGAAGATGGATCACTTTCACTCCTGCACGGATCAACCAATTTCGTCCCAACGAGAAACCAGATGAATGAGATTTACCAATATTTTACGAACGAAACTGACGACTGGGAAACAAGAGAAAACGGGCATGTTAGTTTTTCTCGAACACTCCTGAATCCCGTTTCGAAACATTTGCACTTTTTCATTTCTGCAAAACTGTTACCGACAATGAAGATCGGTAAAGTTTCTAAATAAAGTGTCATTTTGAATTACTGCATCCAAAGGGGATTGCCGATCGACATTGGATCTATAATTGTGAAGTCAGTTTTGGGCCT
>NW_018252507.1:389485-390855 GCF_001263595.1 Phalaenopsis equestris
TGCGACGCTGAATTAATGTATTGAGATTGAGAAAATACCAAACTTAGGTGTGTTATGTAACGTACATTGTACCCCTTGAAATTTATATATAAAAGTGATGTTTTGTGTTGTGAAAGTTTATATGTGCTAAGTACATCATTTACTCACTTAAAAAATATGTATATAATGATTAAAATAATGTCGTTAAGGCTTGAAATTGATCAAAAATCACAAAAATCTGGAATTTGGACAAAATCAATAGATCCCGCCGACGGCGAGATTTTCCTGAGACTTAGGATTTTAATTCCAATTGAGCACGTCAATGGCACCATCGACCCCGCCGACTGTGAGCTCAAGAAAAACACCTTTAACAGCAATTTTGACCAGTCAACTGCCGCTATTCATCATCCCCTTCCTCCTAAAAATGCCATTTTCGACCTAGGGCTTGAAAGATCTTGGATTGGGAGGCAACTTCAAGGGTTTTTGACACTGGATTTGATCATCTTTAGGTAAGAGTTTCACTCCAAGCTAAAAATATTTGATTTTCACCGTAGATTTCTTCCACATTGAGGAGATCCGAAAAATTTTGAGAATGTGAAGAAAATTTGGGAAGAAATTCATGGATTTTAATGTTGAACTCTTAGAATTATATTGGAAGCCATGATTTGCATAATTGAAGTAATTTTTGGAATTTTTCTATAATTTGATTAGATTGAAATGGCTCCACGACAAAAGAGAAAAGTTGAGTTTGAAGAGTCTAGCTTCATCAATGCGATGGCTAAAACAAAATTTACTTCCATATTTAAAGGAAAGAAGTGCATACAAGATCGAGTTTTTGAAAGTTCGGAAAGAGAAATCGAATGAGTTATTGCCGAGCGGAGGAGGGAAAACTTTTGTTACACCACCGATAAAGCTGATGCAAATGTTGTGGAGTTCTACACTAATGTAATTTATTATGATGACAGAATTGTTCAAGGGCGAGGATTCTCTGTTGAGTTTACAGCCGCCTACATCAACACTTTTTATGAAGTCCCAGACTCTTACAGTTGCCACTATGAATCCTTTAGTACAATGGAAGTCTCCCTCAATGATGTGATCAACTTTCTCACTGATGGGAAAGGAACACGGAAGATAAAGCAGCGAGAACAGGTAAATTTTTCTTCTTCCATGTTGAATGCCATCTCTAAGGCGTGGCACTATTTCATTTCCTCTACTCTGTTACCGACCTATCACCATAGTGAGGTAACTAGAGATAGAGCTATTCTAAATTTTTGTATTTAGAATAATAGAACTATAAATGTGGGGAGAATAATTCTTAAGAATATATTGATTACCGCAAAGAGTGAGACTAGTGGAGGTCTAGGACATCCTGGACTTATTTATACAATTTG
>NW_018252507.1:392221-393359 GCF_001263595.1 Phalaenopsis equestris
AAAGGCTATCCAGATATAATAATCCTCACTTGAAAAAGGAAAAAGAAAGGATTGAAAACAATCCCTGAATTGAAAAGAAAAATATATAGGATTGAAAGCAATCCAAATGAAAAGAGAAAAGAAAGAAAAAAATTATGGAAGTGAGGAGAAGCTTGAGGATATGCCTAATCAAAAATTGGCTTCACTGGACCTACCTAAAGAGAAAACTTAAATACATTCCTAAACTTATATTTATGGAATAGGTCTTTTACTAGTAGAGTTCTCATGAAGTTCTTATCTTTTGGATATTCTAAGTGACTTAATATTGCAACTTATAATCATTCTTAAAATAAATAGAAGACTAGAACTCTTAAACTTGATAATTAAATAATCTTGTGGCTACAGAGTTAATTCAATTACTTGAATTCTTTCTGAAAATCTCACTATGATATTTATTTAAGTCAAACTTATAGTATTTATGAATTAAGACTTTACTGCAGTAGATCATAACTTTTATATAGTACTAAAATTACTTGAGAGCAAGTAATAGTTATGTTTGGGGGATTTTGACCAGAGGAAAATATGTTGAGATTTTCATACCTATTTTATACTATTTTTAACGATATTGCACTTTAAAGAAAGGTATTTTTGATGTTTTGTTGTAGGAATGATGAATTAGAGTCATTGGAGCAAGAAGATGCAAAAAGGAGTGAATTTGGATCGAAAAAGACCAAAATGTGGAGATTTGAACTAGGCCGTCGATGACGCCCTCGACCCCGCCGACAATGAGTTTTTCCTGAAGCTACAGGACAAAATTCTCAGAAGTCCGCCGACGGCGAGCTCGACGGTTATGCCTACTCAAGCTTTGGATAAAGCCAAATTTTTAAGGGATGCTTAGGCAACTCTTGAAAAAACTCATCCACAACTTTAAAAGACTATTTTGGCCGAAAATTGGATAGCCTGGAGAAGGAAGGAAAGAATCTAGTGAGTAAAGAAAGTGCTAGAAATAGTTCTTAGAGATTAGAAATGCTCCAATATTGTGAGGAATTCTTCGAGAAATTGTAAATGAGTTTTTCCTGAAGCTACAGGACAAAATTCTCAGAAGTCCGCCGACGGCGAGCTCGACGGTTATGCCTACTCAAGCTTTGGATAATGCCAA
>NW_018252507.1:393657-411547 GCF_001263595.1 Phalaenopsis equestris
GTTATTTACTTGTTGTAGTTTGTATGACTTTGATTTTATATATGAATTTCGAGTTTTGTTGTGTTTTCTCCATGAGATCTGAGTAGTTTCCTTTGTTTTTCTCGTTGTCTTGAGATTTGTGAAATGGTGATTTGAATTGGTGAAGCCATGAAAATATTTAAAAAATTGTGATGATTTTTTCACTTTGATCTTAATTTACTTTCAATCTAGTCTATTATTTGTTAAAATATGTTGAGTTTACAACTAAAGTGAAGATTACGTCCAAGATTCCGGGAGGTCAAAGCCCTTGTAAGTTGGGTGCAAAAAAATAGGGAAATAATATTATTGGGCGTAGAATTGGAGATTTTAGAGTGACAGACTAAAATCCCCAATTTGATTTTATTGTTTGGGTGATGAAGTGTAGATGTTAGCCCTCAGGTGAGGGAGACGTGGGAGCTCCAAAGTGAGAGCTGGTATCCTCCCAGCCTAGTCGCAGATTCAGTAAACAAGCGTAGGATTAGTCAATGTTTTTTATGCCTGGACCAAAGGGTAAGGAATAGGTATGCTCTTATTTGGCACAATATAAATTGAATAAATTCACTTTATCCATTCACTATAATTTCTTAACAAGGAGAAGGATGTTTTCTTATATATAGAATATCACAATTAGACCCTCCTTAGTATCATTAGTTATTTAAGAGTTATTAAATTTACCTATTTATTTCAATTTCCTATTAGTGACAGATAAGCAAATTGAACTTTGTTGTTGTGATTAAAGTATTGCTTTTCTAAAATCTTAGTTTGTAGTTCTAAACCACTCCCTGTGGGATCGATATCTAGGACTCCATTAGAGCCCTATATTACTTGAGCGATAAGTATACTTGCGTTGATATGTGTGACTTTACTATTATTGAATATTTATTACATACATATTTATCTTATCTATAACTGTTGTCAATTATATTTTTAAGCATATATAAAGTCATTGTCACCAACCATCATATGTGAACTATGGACCAATGAAATCCACATTTGGGTCATCTATGTACTAGTCTTAGCTAAACCCTAGCCTAGGGCTAGTGGGTTTAGGGAACCATCTACATGAGTCTCTCAAGAGAATCAAGGGATCAAAGTCAACAATTTTGGGTTTAGGGTTGTGAGTGATTGTGGGTGAGAGTAAGTGTAGGTGAGTGAACTAGCTCCAAACCAACACCCAGGGCTAACCCTAAGGTTAGACAGTCCTATGGGGGCTCATCTTGAGCTCCCTCATACTGACCACACCTACTAAGTGCTAGAGGTTAAGACCAATATATGGAACTTCAAGTTGAGCAAGATGGAGTTTAGAATATCTAATGGTGAGAGTTCTTTTTCTAGTTTTCTAGGAATAGTCAACAAGAAAATCCTATGGCTAGACCCTAGGCTACTAAAGAGGAAGAACTAAACCTCAACCAAAGACCCCCAATAGGTGTGGTGTGCTGGGCAAGCACACACTCGTATTGGCCTTGACCGACGAGATCAACAAAACCAATACAAACTCCTAAGTCAACAAACTTAAAAGGAGGTGTAGAATTGTGTGTGTTATTTGACTATTTGTTCCTGCTAGGGAATTAGCAAGTGAATATTCGATCAAAATTGAGGATTTGAAACTCTTGCTATGAATTGGAGAGGGTTTTGAGCTATCAAGTTTCAGGTGCTTATAGAGGATGGGAGTCAGTGTGTAGGTGTTGTCCCCAAGGTGGGAATTGAAATTTAGGTATCAATCCCAAAAGAAAGTCAGAATTTAGGTACTGACCTCAAAAGATAGGAATCAAAATTTAGGTATTAATCTCGAAATGAGAATTGAAATTTAGGTATCTATCTCAAAAAGAAAGTTGGAAAATAGGAATTAGAATTTAAGTACTTATCTTGAAAGAAGAATTAAAATTTAGGTATCAATCTCAAAAAGAGAGACAGAAGTTAAAGACCGGCCTCGAAAGAAGGGAACCAGAAGTTAGGCTCTGATTCAAAAATGAGAATTGAAATTTAGGTATCAATCTCTGAAAGAGAATCAGAAATTAGGGACTGGCCTCAAAAGGAGGGAATCAGAAGTTTGGGACTTATTCTGAAATGAGAATTAAAATTTAGGTATCAATCTCAGAAAGAGAATCAAAATTTAGAAACCAAACTTGAAAGAGGGAATCAGAATCTAGGGACTGATCCTGAAATGAGAATTGAAATTTAAGGATCAATCTCAAAAAGAGAATCAAAAGTTAGGGACCAACCTCGAAAGGACGAAAGGAGGGAATCAGGGAGGGAATCAGAAGTTAGGGACTGCTCTTGAAATAAGAATTGAAATTTATGAAGAGTTTGTGGTGTTGAACCCATAGATATGTGTCATGTGAAAAGGTTGATATTGTTGAGAAAGATATGTGGAATTTTGCAAGTTTTTGTGCAGAATGTGAAACTCCGCAAGGATGTGAAGAGAATTAGTGCAGACAAAGGTAGTTCTGCTATACAAGCAAAGAGTGAGAGACCCCTAAATCGAAATCAACTCAACAGATTTATTTTCTTTTCTTATTGTTTTTATCAGATTTGATTATCAAAATATGTTTTCAAAATTCAATTTTAGTTGGTTGATTTTTCAAAAGAGAGTTTTTTTTTAAATGTAAATTGTAGAGTATCTCCAATCTATTCCATGTTGTTTGATGAAAATTATTGATTTTGGTGCTTTTGAATGTTGTCCCAATATTGGAAATTATCATTATTGGAAATTATTCTGCGTGGAATTCCAAAATAATAGACGACTTGGATTTTGAAGAATTGAAGGACGTGCTATGTCGTAACCTTTCGTAACGGCACTACCTTTGCGTATTTGGAAAAATAATCTGTAGCGGCAAGTATAAATCTGTGTCCTTTAGAGGACGGAGGGTCTATCGCGGAGGGTCTATCGGACCTATACCATCATACCTATTATGTCTGTGCCCTACCACTTGAATGGCCATGAGGCAACAGTTGGGAGTAGCACATTCGGAGGTTGGTGTAAGACAACCCCATGCACTTAGCAAAGATGGTGACATTTTTTGGTTGTATCCATACAGTCGGACATCATTGCCGGCCAATAAAATTTGAGTCTTTTGATCTTCATTTTCATCTTTGGCCCTGACTGGTGAGTGCCACACAATTCAGTGTGTTCTTCTTTGACAATATTTTGTTTTTCGGTTCTGCTTAGGCATTGTAGCCACATTTGATCGAGTGATCTTCTATAGAGGACATCACCTATTCGAGCAAACGACATAGCCCTTTTTGTGATGTGATGTGCCTCAGACTAGTCCTCCAGCAGTTTTCCAGTTTGCAAGTATTCTATCGTTGGCTTACGCTAATCTCCATTGATATCAGCAACTGCAATCATCATTTCTTCTTCTCTTCCAAGCTTGTGTATATTTTCGAGGTTGATTCGAGACAAAACTTGTTTTCCTTGTAATGTGATATCAACGAAACCCTCTGGGGGACATGGCAGCTCCTTAACAAGTTTTGTTAGAGTGTCAGCATGGGCATTATCTCACCTAGGAATCTGGTAGAAAGTTACGTTGTGAATTTGCTCCAACAGCTTCATTGCATATTGATGGTAATCTGCTAATCTCGCTTTAAAATCTAGTGTTGTCCGATGACTTGCTGGATGATGAGCTGAAAGTCACCATAGATGACAATATCTATTATGTCCATCAAGATTGCCAATGTCAACTCGGTAATTAAAGCTTCAAATTCTGCTTCGTTGTTGGTGCACAGCTCTGTCAGGTGGTATGAGAACCTCAGCATACCCTTATCCGGTGTGATAAAGATCAGGCCAATTCCTGCTTTTCCTGGTATAATTGTGTATGATCCTTTTCTTTTCTAGCTGATGAAGCTACATCAAAGTACATCTCCCAACATTGCGCATGGGAGAAATCAATCTGCAATACTTGTTCATCTGGTAACTCATCATTAAAAGGGGAGCCAGATGGAAGTGGGTGTGCAATGAGGAAGTCTGCTAAAATTTGTCCCTTTATAGTACGGAGGGGAACAAAAGTTATATCAAATTGCAATAAAATCTTTGACCATCTTGCTAGACGTCCGGAAAGTGTTGGTCGGGTCTGACGTCACCCGGAACTCATCGTCCGCTATCGCCGCCAATTCTCGTTCGTTCTCTCATGTCATCTTATCTATTGTAGATAAGGATGTTGGAGTCAGCACTCTGTTTATCAATCTTATAAACTTATAGAGAAGACTCTAGCATGTCAAAATCTCATATAAGGATAACCACATAAATGGTCTGATAACCAGAGATTTAGGTTGATCACCTATTCTGATTTCTTAATTTTCCTATAGGAGTAACCTCTTATAGTTAATTACATCTTAGGCAATTCTAGGTTTACCTAAGAAAACTCATGATTCTCATTAACACTCGTTCTTCTAAAATCTCAAGATTAAGGAAAGAAACATCAAATGTTTTATTCCTAGGGTAATAGATTCCTAAGAATCTGATTCTACCCTAATGGTTTTGTTTTGTTCATCTCATGTCATGTCATTTTATTTTATTTTTTTTGTTTTTGTCA
The DNA here is from genome assembly GCF_001263595.1 of Phalaenopsis equestris. NCBI lineage: Eukaryota > Viridiplantae > Streptophyta > Magnoliopsida > Asparagales > Orchidaceae > Phalaenopsis > Phalaenopsis equestris. The sequence continues at coordinate 398,208 of NW_018252507.1, forward strand.
TGTCATATTGTTTGGTTTTGTTTATGTTTTTATCATGTCATGTCATTTTTGTTTATGTCGTTTTATTTTGTTTTGTTTATTTTTATTTGGTTTTGTTGTCTTGAAATTCCTCTTTCAAATGTCGTCCTGCAAAACAAAGTTAGCACACCCTATAACCTGCAAAGAAAATCTAGAGCAAAATTTTATTTTCATGTCTTCAATAAACCTACAAAAGAGAACATAATTAGCATAAAATCATGTTGTCAGATTTATCAATTTTAGTTTGTCATTTAATTGGTTGAATAATTTTTAAACGACCCGGTCAAGATGTCTACGACTCCGTCATCCCGGGGCCATGAAGTATTCAGATTTACTTATTCCGAAAGGTGTTTAAACAGGGACCGAAAGATTCTTGTCAGCAACCATAGATTGTGTCATCCAAGATATCTTCGTAAATCTGAACACAGATGTTTAAATTGTGTTTTAATGTCTTTTAAGATGAATTTTATGTCATTTATGTCGTTGAGTTAGATTTTTATGATGTTATTTGTTATGATGTTATTTGTTTTAGGTTTTTTATGATGTTATTTGTTTTAGGTCATTTGTTAATTAGACCTGAGAGAGTTTAATTGAAACCTAAGAATTAGGTTTAATGTCGGTGAAAATGAAGATGATTCAGGTTCAATCTAGAGTTTTAAGTCCAATGTGGATAGGACTTAAGATGTTTTAGGTAAGGTTTAATTGATTGATTAGACTTAATATGGGTCTAATTGGGTTGAAAGGTTAACTAAACCTAATTTAGGTAAGGTTTAATTGATTAATTAGACTTAATTTGTGGTTAAGTCTAATTTATTTAAGGTTAATTAATTTAAGGTTAATTAAACCTAATTTAAGTAAGGTTTAATTGATTAACTAGACTTAATTGTGGATAAGTCAAATTATAGTTTAGGGTTAATTAAACCTCATTTGGATAAGGTTTAATTGATTAACTAGACTTAATATTGAATAAGTCTAGTTTTAGTTTAAGGATAATTAAACCTCATTTGGATAAGGTTTAATTGATTAACTAGACTTAATTGTGGTTAAGTCTAATTAGGTAAAGGTTAATTATACCTAATTTCTGTAAGGTTTAATTGATTAATTAGACTAAATATGGGTTATGTCTAATTGGGTTGTCTAATTGGGTTTAAAGGTTAAGGGTTTAAAGGTTAATTAAACCTAATTTAGGTAAGGTTATATTGATTAATAACACTTAATATGGGTTAAGTCTAATTAGGTTAAGGTTATTAAACCTAATTTTGATAAGGGTTTAATTGAATAATTAGATAAGGTTTAACCTAATTTTGATAAGGTTTAATTGATTAATTAGACTTAATATGGGTTAAGTCTAATTAATTTAAGGTTAATTAAACCTATTTTAGATAAGGTTTAATTGACTAATTAGACTTAATATGTGGTTAAGTCTAATTAGTTAATTAAACCAACTTTTGATAAGGTTTAATTTGATTAATGAAACTTAATATGGGTTAAGGCTAATTAGTTTAAGGTTAATTAAACCTAATTTAGATAAGGTTTAATTGATTAATTAAACTTAATATCGGTTAAGTCTAATTCGGTTCCAAGGTTAATTTAAACTAATTTAGGTAAGGTTTAATTGATTAATTAGACTTAATTTGTGGTTAAGTCTAATTAGTTTAAGGTTAATTATTTAAGGTTAATTAAACCTTTAATTGATTAATTAAACTTAATATCGGTTAAGTCTAATTCGGTTCCTTTAGACTTAATATGGGTGACTTAATATGGGTTAAGTCTAATTGGGTTCAAAGGTTAATTAAACATATTTAGGTAATGTTTAATTGATTAATTAGACATAATATGGGTTAAGTCTAATTGGGTTTAAGGTTAATTAAGCCTAAATTGGGTAATGATTAATTAGACTTAATATGGGTTATGTATAATTGGGTTTAAGGTTAATTAAACCTAATTTTAATAAGGTTTAATTGATTAATTAGACTTAATATGGGTTAGGTCTCATTGGGTTCAAAGGTTAATTAAACCTAATTTAGCTAAGGTTTAATTGATTGATTAGACTTAATATGGGTTAAGTCTAATTGGGTTCAATGGTTAATTAAACTATATTTAGGTAAGGTTAATTTGTGATTAAGTCTAATTATTTTAAGGTTAATTAAACCTAATTTAGATAAGTTTTAATTGATTAATTAGACTTAATATGGGTTAAGTCTAATTGGGTTCAATGGTTAATTAAACTATATTTAGGTAAGGTTTAATTGATTAATTAGACTTAATATGGGTTAAGTCTAATTGGTTTTAAGGTTAATTAAGCCAAAATTGGGTAAAACTTAATTGATTAATTAGACTTAATATGGGTTAAGTCAAATTGGGTTTAAGGTTAATTAAACCTAATTTTGGTAAGGTTTAATTGTTTAATTAGACTTAAAATGGGTTAAGTCTAATAATGGGTTAAGTCTAATTGGGAAGTCTAATTGGGTTTAAGGTTAATTAAACCTAATTTGGGTAAGGTTTAATTGATTAATTAGACATAATATGAGTTAAGTGTAATTGAGTTTAAAGGATAATTAAACTAATTTTGGTAAGGTTTAATTGATTAATTAGACTTAATATTGGTTATGACTAATTGGGTTTAAGGTTAATTAAACCTAATTTTGCTAAGGTTTAATTGATTAATTAGACTTAATATGGATTAAGTCTAATTAAGTTTAAGGTTAATTAAACCTAATTTAGGTAAGGTTTAATTGATTAATTAGGTGTAAGGGGTAGACCTAATTAAGATTTATTGAGTTAAACCTAATGTAGTTAAGGTCTATCTATGGTTCAATTATGTCTTAATCTGGTTTAAACCTAATTAGGTGTGTATTGAGTTAAACTTAATGTATTTAAGGTTTAATTAAGGTTTAACTAGGTTTAATTAGGTTTAAAGGTGGTTTAAATCTAATTAGGTTTGTATTGAGTTAAACCTAATATAGTTAAGGTCTAACTAAGGTTTAATTAGGAGGTTTAATTAGGTCTAAGTTTAATTAGGTCTAAATGTGGTCTAAACCTAATTAGGGTTTGTTTAGTTAAACCTAATGTAGTTAAGGTTTAACTAAGGTTTTATTAGGTCTAAATATGGTTTAGGCCTAACTAGGGTTTGTAAAGTTAAACCTTATGTAGTTAAGGTTTAACTAGGGTATAATTAGGTTTAAATGTGGTTTAAACCTAATTAGGTGTGTATTGAGTTAAACCTAATGTAGTTAAGTTTTAACTAGGTTAAATTAGGTTTATAGGTGGTTTAAACCTAATTAGGTTTTTTTTAAGTCAAACCTATTGTAGTTAAGGTTTAACTAAGGTTTAATTAGGTCTAAATGTGTTTTAGACTTAATTAAAGTTTGATTTTGTATTAAACCTAATTTAATAAAGGTTTAATGGTTTAATTAAGTCTAATGATGTCTTTTAGACATAATTAAAGTTTGATTTTATATTAAACCTAATTTAAATAAGGCTTAATGGGTTAATTAAGTTTAATTATGTCTTTTAGACCAAATTAAAGTTTGATTTAAGTCTATTTTGAGTTAGACTCAATATTGACTTAGTCCATGATGAAATGAGTTAAGTATGGTGAGGAGAGAATTTTTAGGGTTTAAAATATTAATTTAAAATTAATAAATTTTAACCCTAATGTAAAAATGTCATTTTAAATTGTCTAATGGTTTGAGAATTGTCATTTTAAGGTTAAGTTATTGTCTGACACCTTAAATTTCTTAACCACTTTCCAATTTTATTTTCCTTAATTTTCATTTTTTATAATTATTGTTAAAAATAATTACAAAGTGTCTTGAAAATTAGGAAATCATGTCTTAAAGGATTTTTCTAGCCTAGGAAAAATCGAAGAGGATTCCTAAGGGCCTAGAGATAAATCCCTAAAAGTTTCATATTTTTCTGCTTATAAATAATTTTTAATAATTAAAATACTCCAGAGTATATTGAATTATTTAAAAATTAAATATAATGGATAAAATTATAATTTTGGTATTATAATTTTGTCCTTTCCATGTTGAGTTCTTGGGTATTTTTGTTTTATTTTTGTGATTTTTGTGTGAAAAGTTATAAATTTTCCAAGTTTTCTGTTTTTAATTAAATAAGAAAATCCAGATTCTCTTATTTATCCACGCAAGCGCTGACTAGATCATCATATTAGTTGAACGCGTTTGTCGTATTGTTTGATTGGGCAGGATTTCCACGCAGACAGCCATGTGGCCCATGGTTCTAAATCCTTTTGTATGGATGAAACCACGGTTCGAATGCATCATGGCCATCCATTTCAAATATATAAAAGTGGACGACATCCATGCATCTTCTTCATCTGCCCCCTTCCCGCGAACCATTCGTCTTATAGGGATAATATCTCACTTGATTCTCCATGAAATCAAGTGAGGCTTGTTCCTAAAGCTTCATCGTGAGAAGGAGAACCCATCCATACGGTAATGTATGGATTTTGAAATATTTCGTTTCACAAATGACCAAAGTCGAGCGTGGTTTATGTCAAAATGGCCATACCTTGGTCTGAGTTAATGAAATCTTGATTTAAATGGTTATGAAGCTTCTCCTTGAGCTCAATAAGCTTTGCCCCACCTCAATTTGAGATGAAATTAGGTCTATGTATGAGTTCGGTCGGGAGGTGCCATGTGAAAGGGCCAATTTTGATTGGATTCTTCCTCTCTGAGGTCAGGGATGGATTTGGAGGAGTTAATTTTGAATTTTGAGGAGGTTTATGTCAAACTGAAATTTTGTCCTATTTTTGGGCAGAACTTTTGGAAAGATACAGTGAGCTCTACAGTCTGATTCTATGGGGAATCAATTTCCTATATCATTATGAAGAACTTCACTGTTGAAGGTTTCCTCCCTTGAGCATTATATCCTCTTCTCCTCCTCATGGAAGCTCACGGCAAGCTCAATTTATTGTCATCCATGGTGTCTACATAGACTAGACTCGTTTGGGGAAGGCATGGGAGGTGGTATCTTGACTCTGGATAAGTTTTCAGGAAGATGATTAACGTGGATAAAGCTTCCCTTGAATTATCCATAGAGTCCTTCATCTAGGTTAAAAATTGAGCTCATATTTTGGCTACCTCCCATTGGCTAATTTGGGTGGTGGATACGGCAGCTCAGAGGGCCTAATAAAACCTTCACCATATAAGCTCCATTGGTTAATTAATGGTGTTGAGGATGGGGTAACACATACACCTCGTCATCATTTTTATCTTAAGTTCATGATTGCCTTAATCATGAGAAGGATGAGGTTGTTACAAGTCTATTTGTCATTGGAGGGTGATGGAGGTGTAAGATGAGCTTACCACCCTTTCATTCCATCATTCATGAAGAAATGACACATAAGTTCCTCCTTTCATGATTACCCCATAATGTTTTTTTTTTTTTTGTCTTTTGCCAAGGATGTTGTGTCATGGGTTATAATAGGTCTTATGGGTCATGAATGACCTATTAGATGACCCTTCATGTGTTCAATTTAATTTTGAAAATTATTTATGGATTTTAGATATCATGTTTGATGTCATTTAATTTAGGGTTAAATGCTCATAAATTCATTTTTAATTAATTATGTAATTAATTAAAAATGTAGTAAATTATAGCATTAGCCCATAAATCGATCAAAATGATTTTAGGTGTTGATCATTTGACCCAATTTCATCAATTTGGTAATTAAATATTTTGACCAAAGTTGACCAGGTTGACTATGGTTGACTAGAGTTGACTAGGTTGACTATAGTTGACCTGTTTAGGTGTAGAGTTGACCAATATGACTTTTCTAACCTTTTCATGGCTAGGTTAGTCATGGGGTCTACGTGTTGGTCATTAGGTCATGAATTGACCATTTTGACCAAGTTGACTATGTTTGACCAGGGTTGACAAATTTTGACCATAGTTGACAAATGTAGGTCCAGGATTGACTATGATGACTCACTTGACCATCTCATGGTTAGTTTAGTCATGAGGGTCTTGAGGGTATGACTTAGGTTTGACCAGGGTTGACTAAGGTTGGCCAAGGTTGACCAAAGTTGACCAAAGTTGACCAAAATGGTCAAATTGACCATATGGTCTTGTCTTTACCATATGGTGTCATTTGGGTCTATAAATGATCAAATGGTCAAAGTGGTGACCATGGAGGTTCACTTTAGTCATTTTGACCAATAGTTGGTCAATGGTGTATGTAGTTGACCAAATGGTTCAGTTTGACCATTTCGTGTTTTAAAATAATCCAATTTGACCTTTTTTAGGGTTTGAACTGATTCATTAGTCCAAATTAACCAAAGTTGACCAATTTGACCAAAATTGACCAGTTTGACCAAAATTGACTATTTGGGTCAAAGTTGACCAATTGGGGTAATTAAGTGTTAATGTTGACTTTATGATCATTATGGTGACCATTAATTCAAAATTTGACCATATTAGGGTTTGTCACTACTGATCTGATCATTTAGGGTATTGTCATTGTTAAGCTCCAAAAGGAGTGCTTTGAGGGTTATTTCAATTTTTAGGGTTTTAATAACCTTAGGTATGTCCAAAGAAGTCATTAGGTATGTCCAAAAGGTATGTCCAAAGAAGTCAATATCTTAATGATCACAATGATCATTTTAGTTCTTTTAAATATGTCTGAGAATCTTCGAGTTTGGTCTATAGATGTTATTTTAAGACCTTTACCGAAAGTGAGGTCAATAGGGTCATCAAATATTGCAACGGATTAACTTTTGAAATTAAGGTAATCTTATGAGAAAGCATGTAATATCTAAGATTTTGGGCGGTGAAAATTAAAGCTAGACAATGCTTCTCAATATGTAGATACCTTAACTCCGTCAGTATTAGATGACGACTCTAGTAGTATAGTGTGTTTTCCTTACCCTCATCATTGATTTGGGCTAAGAGGGCTCCAAGAGAGTCATCTAAGGCCGCATTATAAAGTATTAAAGGTTTCCTTAGGATAGGGGCTGCAAAAATAAGAGGCGTCATTAAATATTGTTTAATGTCCTCAAAGGCCCACTGACATTTCTCTTCCCAAACGAATTTGACGTCCTTTTTAATTACGTCCTCCAAACGAATTTGACGTCCTTTTTAATTAATGTCGAGAAGGGTTGACACCGACCTGAGAGATTAGAAATAAAGTGTCTCAGTGGAAGGAACGTAGTTGCATCAATGTTTCGGGTGGAAGCATTTTGAAGATAGCTTTAATCTTATCTGGGTCGATCTTGATTCCCCAATGACGAACAACAAATCATAGAAATTTCCCGGAGGTAACGTTGAAGGCGCACTTTAAGGGATTCATTTTAAGGTCATATCGTCATAACCGTTCGAACACGATCCTCAAATCATAGAAATGGTCTATTTTTCATTTACTTTTCATTTACTTTTGATGACCTTTTGATGACCAAATTATCCACATAGCATTCCCCTTGGTATTGAATGAGATCCTCAAAAATCTTCATCATAGCTCGTTCGTTGATAAGTTGCTCCAGCGATCTTCAACCCAAACGACATCACTGTGTAGCAGGAAATCCCGATAGGTGTCCTGAAGGCTGTAAGTGCTGCATTTTCTGGAGTCATCTTGATCCGTCCATGAAGGAGAAAATTTCACGTGTCGAAGCAATATCCACCATCATTTCCGGTATCGGTAACGAAAATTCATCTTTTGGGCATGCTTTGTTCAAATCCCTGAAGTCGACACAAACACATATTTGTTTATTTTTCTTCTTGACTAGAACAATGTTAACTAACAATGTGGGGCATTGCTCTTCTCTTACAAAGCTAGCGTCTATTAATTTCTTCACCTCGGCTATGACTTGTTGTTCTATTTCGAGGCGCATTCTTCTTGGGGCTTATTTTACTGAGGTTATACCTTTGTCCACCCCAAGTGTATGAACTACAACTTCTGCGGACAGTCTTGGTATTTCATCGTAACTCTATGCAAAGCAATTTTTGAATTTTGTTAACAGTTTAATCAACTCTATAGATTCTTCATCATTGAGTAGAGAACTTATAAACGTAGGTCGAGGCTGCTCTTTTGTCCTGAGGTTAAGTTCCTTCAATTCATCAACAGTTGGCTTGATTTTTTCCTCAAATTCTGATGGAGCATCTTCTATTAGCTGATCAGTATAGTCATCCTCGATATCGAGGCAATCCTCTTCCGACTTATTAGTAACAACCATCCAAATTCTGAATCACCGACTTATCTTTTGGCATATGTTTTGGCAAATGTTTTGGCAAATGTCCTTGTTGAATTAACTTTTGTACACAAAGAGAAAAGTAACCAAAAGGTAATTCCATTAATTCATTAGGATCCTCATCCAAATTTACATGATTTTCAAGCTTAGTAGAAGTAGAAGCACGATAAAACTTGATCGGCTTTGAACCAATGCTACGGACTTCCTTGACCTCTAAACTCTTGACTTTTTAAGAGAGGACCGGAGTAAGGGTCATGGTATTCACACGGTGGTTTACCCAATCATACCTCGTCTCATATTTGCTTTTCTCCGTATCTTCTAAGGATATCTCGTACTGAAGTTTTTTCTGTTTTGTCATCATTATTTCATCTTCAGAACTATCTTCATCACCAATGTAGATGGTCGGCCTAGTCCGTTCAACAATTAAGTTGGTTCTTCCTCATCCACGTCCCCGACCTCGACCTTAGGTGCGCGAACTAAAAGAACCCCCACCAATTTTTTGTAAAAGAGTGGTGAAAAATCGCTGAAGTGGAGTTGAATGGCTTCCTCTTTGTGATTTTTTTGAATCTTCTCTTATTTGTCACAATTTCACGAGAGAAGACATTTTTCTTTGGAGACGCATAGTTGGCGGCATCTTCATGAATGCCAACTTCATGAACTGAAAATGGTTGTAGATCTCCCTTGATACAATGTTCTTGTCCTTCCTTATAGTATTTAATACATTGGTGTAGAGACGACAGAACCATATTGTGTTCATGAATCTATGGTCGACCAAGTAGAGCATTAAAAGAGGTCTCGGTGTCGATGATATGGAACTTAGCAGTTGTTACTAGTTCTCCAACTTTCATAAGTAATGTAATTGATCCAAGAGCTCTCTTTCGCTTTTTCTTAATCCTGTTAGCATCATTTTATCGGCCGTGAACTAGTCTAGCCAGATATTCTCTTATTCTCTGCTGGGTATGATCCTCCCTAAGGCGGTCGCTGGCGCGAGTCGCTGGCTAGACTAGCCATATTGTTGTGTCTGTATTTGAGAATGTTGTGATGATGACTGACGAGGATTTTGTGCATGTATCTACATTGGTTATTATCTTTTAGCGATAGTTGCCACTGTTCCTGACTTCTTTTTGAATACTCTGGTTGCCTTAGATTTCTCATGAGAATCTATATGTTTGATTTCTTCTTGAAGACTGCTGGCTTTGTTGAGTCTCTTCTCGAAGGATTTGATGGTGAGTCCCTTGAGCATGAAAGCTACTGGCCCATGAATGCTCTTGAGTAAGATCTCAATCGTGTGATGTTCTTGCAGCTGAGATTCGCATTTCATGCTAAGGTTTCTCCACCTTAAAATATAGTCCACTAAAGTCTCATTGGGCTTTTGCTTTTCCATTATGAGATCTCCAATAGAGACGTGATGTCGTGCTCCGACAAATATTTTCACGAACAACTATTCTAACTCGGCGAACGTCTTAACTGATATGTTGGGTAATTCAGCATATCAATCAATAGTGATCCCTAACAAGCTGCTAACGAACTGTCGGAAGAGTAAAGCTTTGTTGTTTCTTGTGTTGCCACAACTGGCTCGAAAGTGTGTTATATGTTGTCTGGGATTTTTGGGATTTACAGTCTCATCAAATATCTTAAAATTTGGTGACACAAAACCCTTAGAGTAGGGTACGAAATCGAACTCCTCCGGGTAAGGTCTACCCTTTAACACCAATGCACCACCCTTGGATTAGGCTAAGGCCTCCCTAAATTGCTCGACCATTTGATTAAAATCCTTCTCTGGCATGGTGCTTGATGGAGAGTTCTTTTTTTGTTGCTCATCTTTATTTGCTGAGGCAACTTCCCTCCTTTCATTCGTGTTATGTATAATCTCCGGTTGGTTGATTTCTGGAGAGGCTAACTGTAGTACTTGAGATTGTCCTTGAACTGTGGCCATGGCGGTCATTGCAGTGATCATCTCTTCCATTATTTTCTCCATTTGGCTGATTTGCTCATCACTTAGGAAGACAGCCCTACGCAGCTCATCTACGGCATTCTCTTCAACGAGAGATTAAGCATCGCGTGCAGATGCAGCAGCTCTGGTTTCAATGATATGAATATCCATGAAATCCTCCTTGAGGTACTCGTTAAAGTCAAAATCATCTTCATCATCAATGAAGACTCCATGTTCCAGAGTTAATTCGGAAATCTCGATCCTGAGATTTTCAACCTCTTCTTCAATTATTGATTCTTGAATTGTCTTAAGGTCTGGAGGACCCTGTTGGATGTCCTCCACTTGCTCCTCCATCTCGCTAGCAATTGTTGTGACAATATCAGATACTTGGGACCCTTGCTTCATGATGCTACTTTTTTATATGCTTAATTTTATATATTATATATAGTCACAATGATATAAACGCAAGTATACATATCGCTCAATCAATATAGGACTTTATGATTAAGCCCCGAATATCGATTCCACGAGGAAGCAAGGAAAGATGTCCTTAGTCAAATTCCAGTTCACTACTATTAGTCCTTAGTTTGGAATGTCGATTAAAATGGTGTTTTATCTAGCAATTACTCCTAAATGTGAATTTTAAATATAAGGATAGTAACTATTCCTTATATTTAATATTAAAATAATATTGGATCTTTTTATTAAAATATGCAAAAAAATAAAAAAGAAAACTAAACTCCCAAATAATAATATCATCAATAAATAAATTTAGAACCTTAAATTATGAATTTCTTATATTAAAACATAGAAATAAAAGTTACTGTAACATTCTTTCATCTCACAACCCATCAAGTATTTTCAAACACGGCCCAATTATTTTTTCATAACCCAACTTAAAGGTTACATAATCACAATTTCTTGATTTTAAATCATAGGGAAGAGTTAGTATTATACTGTTTATATGAAAAATAAAATAAAAGGATATTATAACATGCACTTGTAACTCACTTAATAGTGATGAGTATGCTATAGGTTAGCCAGATCACAACTATAAGAATAGAAAAAACTTGTTTAAAATCACGTTAATTTATTTACAGATTTTAAATTCATGATTATATAGTCAACTTAAGATAATTTGTAAATTTAAGTTTCATAGAAAATATTTCCCTATTAAATTGATAAATAAAAGTGACTAAAATGTTTTGGACCCGCCAGTTCCAAGTATCAAGGACAAATTCGCCAGTGGAACAAGCGAAGCCGCTTATAAAAATGGCTAACCATTCGGAGTTTAACTTTGGTAACAAAACATCAGTTGAATATTTGCCGCGGTGGCTTCATGTAAATTACCAAAAGTATTTTCAGCAACAAAACTAATTTTATGGCATCACTTTATGAAATGAATTGGTTTCTAATATTCTAAGGAGAGCTCCACATAAAATAAATCATCTATTAGCTGGAGCAGGAGCAGGACAAAAAGACGCAGCATTCAAGCACAGAGACAACAAGAAGCTTACAAAAGAATAATAACCTTATATTCAATAGAGATGTAAGAAATTTATATTTCACGGGAGAAGGTTCAGAACTGAGTGAAAACAGCCAAACCTTATCCGTGAGGAAGCAAAAATTGTCCAGCTATTCCCCCTTATTTTCATTTCACAATGGGGTACTGAAATCATACACAAATATTGTAGTAAATAGCAGTGATGAAAAATAAATTTATCACAGCAATATCACCATTAATAAACAGAAGCTCGGGCAGAAAAAACCATCACATATTTAACCTGACCGCCACAAGTAAACCATATTTAACTTCAGATCCACTCATACACCATGGCATAAGGCGTGCTCTGATCCGCATTGGCCACCATCTCCCTACTACTTGAAGGTTTTCCCGCATATGCATGGCCAGATAACATTGCCATTAGGCGTCCCCCATGCACCCTTCCTTCTGGAAGAGTAGTAAGCTTAGATTGGCGGGCGTTCAAAGAAATATGCAATAATTTCATGGAATCTTCGGAGCTAAAACTAACAAAACCTTCACAATTGCTGAGTGTTCTTGAGGATATAGCATGTTCGGAAGCAGCTTCTTCAATCGCTTCTGGTTTTTGGGGCGCCTGTTGCTGCAGAACAGAAGTTGGCCTCATTGTGCCACCTCCATGAATGCAACTGTCTTGCAACAGCTCGCCATTTATGCCAAAGAGGCCAACTTTTCCCCTCGCAAACATGTCACAAGAAGGGCCGCCAGCACCATAATCTGGAACTGGTTGGCCCCATGAGCATCTCTTGCCACCACCATGTGCCTTGCAGAAATCGGTGCTCCCTTGTGCGCTCTTATCACAGCCCTCAGATTTGCATCGCTTGCCACCACCATGTCTAACACAATAATCAGTACGTCCTCTAGCACTCTTAGTACACTCGGGGAAAGCACATCTCTTACCTCCTCCATGAGCAACACAGAACTGTGTCCCACCATGCACACTCTTGGAGCAAACTCCACCCTGAAATGAGCAACGCTTTCCTCCTCCATGACCCTTGCAGAATGGTGTGCTACCCTCTGCTCCCTTAGTGCAGCCTAAAACAGCACACCTCTTGCCCCCGCCATGTGCTTTGCAGAACATAGTGCTCCCTTGTGCCCCTTTTGTGCAAGCTGGAAACTGACAGCGCCTACCACCACCATGAGAAATGCAGAGACCAGAAAACCCCTCGGCACTCTTTGCGCAGTTTTCCCTTTGGCACCTCTTGCCCCCTCCATGCCGAATGCACAAGCCAGATTTTCCCCTTGCAGCTCGGGTACAGTCTTCGTTTCTGCAACGGCGGCCACCTCCATGGGCAATGCAATAGTCAGTGCGGCCTTCTGCACTCTTGGTGCAGCCAAGATGTTCGCATCGGCGACCACCTCCATGAGCTTTGCAGTAAAGAGTCTTTCCTTCAGCTCCTTTATGACAGCCAAATTTTTGGCACCTCCTTCCCCCACCATGGGCTATGCACAGTCCAGACGCCCCTCTGGCACCTTTTGTGCATCCTTGGAATTGACAGCTTTTGTTAGAAGTGGTTCGTTGCTGAGAATGAATATTTCCGGATGTAAAAGTAATTGAACTTTTCATCATTCGTTCTGTGGTTGGTGAAAGATCCGGAACAGTTGTTAGTGGAGGGAGACAAGAGTTCTGATCAGCAGG
>NW_018252507.1:411557-423745 GCF_001263595.1 Phalaenopsis equestris
GAAAACTGCTAGCGCATTCAGAGGTTTTGGATGAAAATTCCAAAGAGCGATGAAAAGACCCTTCTTCATCAGCTAATTTCTGGGAATTGATCAATGTAGATTCTGACAATCCGGTCGATAGAGATAACTGGAGATCAAAGATGGGCTTTATCTCAGTTTCTTTAAGAGCATCTGTTGAACTTTTCATGAGACTAAACGAATTATCATTACCGAGATTAAGTTGAAAATTAAATCCCAGGTCAGCAGAGGTCCCCTCATCAGTATATTCCCTCACAGAAGTAATCGTAAATGCAGTTTGTGAGCTCCTCTTGCTTATGTCTGAAGAACTTGATGATTGACCTAAACTGAGAGCCAACGAAGCATGTTTGGGAAATCTCTCAGTTCCATTTCTCTCAACACGCTTCCTCTTTACCCCTATGAACTGAAAACATTTTTTATTATAACAAGAGGAGTCCAATCGCAATGCGACATCTGCGTCACATTCAGATTCTACTGGAACTTCGCTATGATTCAAAAAAGCACTTGAAGCATTTATATAAGGATTCCAATCAATGCCAAAGCTTGTGAAGCTATCGCTCATCACTTAAGGAACTCTTTGTATCAACCAAACTAGAGAAAAGAAAGTTAACCTGACTTAAGGGCAATTGTTAACACAAATCAGTGAGGGACCTTTTAAAAGGAGTCAAAGATGATGACACCTCCACTGACAAATCCTGACGTATCACAACGATCCATTGTGTAGAGGATCCGAGAAAGACAATGTAGTAGGTAGTGATTTTGGAGGTCGGTCTGGAAACTCTGGTCAATAACCGACCCTTTCGACATAAACCATCTGTGAGGCAATCAGCAGTTCCTGTTAAAACACATACAAGTTAGACGAAACCATGTAACATAATGATATCATGATTTATACAAATGAAAACCTACTTGAACAATCTTCATTCAAGAAACTACAAAAAAGAAGGGAGGTTCAGCATGAACATTTTTTTTTATTAAAATGATACATAATTTGGACCCACAATAGAGCTTCAACAGTAATCAGGCAAGCAGTAACAAAATAGCAGTAATAACTTACATGCTAGGGTTTTCCCATCCAACTATATTACCAAGAAAACAGAAAACAAGTACAGATTGAAACAGTCGTTCGTAAAATGCACAACTGAAAGAAAGAGTGCTTGCAGTAACTGTGAAAATTGAGAGCAACTACATTTTCAAAAATGAGAAGCCTGGAGAAATTATCATCCTTATTGCCTCTATTGTAATTTGGGCATCATTTGTTAAAATTAAACAAATAGCTTTTTTGTAATACATGGTAAGGTTGAATGCATTGAACATTTAACACCGCATTCGAAAAAGTCTCATTCGCTAGGTACACCCTCTTTTTCATTCTCCTAATTGTGAAAGTCTAATAAAGCACCTTGAAAAGCAGCTTGAAAATATGTTCACATTTGAATTGCATGTAATAAAGTAAGGCAATTAATTGAAAATATACATTGTTTAATTACTTTTTTGGTAGATTCCGCTCGATGAGAACGGATGCCAAGTACATCAAGATCATGCCACGATAGTGTTCAGCAAGGGTTTTTATGGTTTGAATAGTCTTGAATGTTGATACATCGAGTAGAGCATACAATCGATGAAAACAATATGTTAGCCAACAAACCAGGAATTTTGTCCCGTAAAAGACCCTCTTACACTCAAAGTTAGCAGCCGAGTTTGACAATGAAAAAGAGCTAAAACTAATTCAATAAATAGTAAGCTTCAGGAATTAAGTGTGAATTGAGGTGAGATCCGTTACCTGCCCGCCATGGTGGTATTTATAAACATTTCAATAGATCTTATTTTGGAACCAGGATGAAAATATACAATAAATAAACAAGACACGCGACGCCTAAGATCCATGTTGACCTAAAACAGCCCACAATTAATGATGGAGAACTTAGACAAGTCATCTTTAAGATCCATGTCAAACCATCATGCCCTTGGATGGATGCATGGAGACCACAAGCCTCAAGATTAATGCTAATGGAAATCTAAATAAGATCGATGGATTTTATGATGATGACATTGAGAATAAGGTTGAAGATAAGCTGAATAAGGGTAACATGTTCCTACACCACTAAAAGAGGCAGGATGAGTTGTCCGAGTCACCCTAGCTTTTCTTTCGTGGTCGGCTTATTTTTTTTTCTTTAAAATATTTGGCACAGCTTAATCTTCTGTCTTTTTCATCTAGTTGGCACAATCACACTCTGTTGGAGATAAGCAAGCTTCAGCTTCGCCTTCAGAGTCTGTTTTTGAGTTACTCTTTTGGGCTTCATTCCTTCGAGGATGTCCTTTCCGCAGTTCAAGAATTCCGAACCTTTTCTTGGTTCTATAGATACTATCCTTTCTACGGTGCAGAGGATTTTTCCTTACAGTAAGCCTTGAGATCGGTACCAATAAGATGTTTTTCACCAATTCAAAGCAAAGTGTTTCCTGTAAGTGATCATATAGTATATAAGCTAGAAGCATCACCCACATCAATCATCATTGTGTCAATAATTGACGAGTATTAATTCCAACATCCTTAATCAGTTGATTGGAATTAATCCATTGCAATTTTTATGGCATATCAGCTGCTCCTCTATTTTGAATTCATTTGCAAAATGTTTAAAATTAGGGTTCACCTAATTCCTATGTATTCACATATTAAATAAGTAAAGTTCAATTTTTACATACATACCACCCCATCCCAAGGTTTTGGCGATATGTAGGGTGGTCGTTACGTAACAATCGAAGTTTAGGTGTTTGAAATGTGAATACAAAGAAATTAGATGGTACGTAGGTAGATTTCCCCTAAAAATAATAGCAAGTACTTTGGTACTACGGTGATATATATGGTTGATAAACAAGATATATCACGGTTTAATTCATGTTAGACGAAAATGTCCCTCAATTGATGGAGTTTTAGACCTCGTCAATGAAGTACTGGAGAAACGAACCATGTCATTATTGAGATCCCTGGCAAACCAGTATGACCCTTCTAATGAAGAATATATACATGAAGACCAAAAGCCTCAAATTTAATTCCAAGGAAGATCTAAATTGGATTACTGGATCTATATAATGAAGATTTTAAAGTTAGTGTTGAAAAGGAGCTGAACTAAAAATCTGGATTTATGTTAAGATTGTATCAATCAATTATACTCAAAATAACCAACAATAATGGGAAAATCAAATATTATTTATGAACCAAATAGAAATTTATAACCAGACAAGTGAAGTGGGAAATATCAACAAACACGACACATTGGAAATCTGAAATTGTAACAAATAACAAGAGTGGAACTTAGGGTGGTGATGGTGATCGACGAGGGCTTGGAAGGTGGCGGGATGGTAGACATGGTGGATGTCAAGCAAAAATAAGAAAGACAAGGGTTTCCCAAGTTCCTGACAGCAAGCATACAACAGGTATCAATGTGGAACAGCTGTCTAGGATTATGACGACAAAGTGAGAGGTACGGAAAGCAATGACGCGAAGATGGATGGCCTGAATGGTGATGAAAGCGAGGAGGGAGTGTTGTTTAGGGATGATGGCAGCACAAAGAAGGGGGAATGGGGTTCAGGAAGGCAATCGGGAGGAGTGCAGAGTTTGGAAGGCGGCGGCAAGGTGGGCTGGAGAAAAACAATCAAGGAGGGTTGTTTTCGGGTGGCTGCAGCAGGTATGTGGACGGCGGCAGTGGAGGGAAGGATGCAGAAGAAGGGAAAGTCGAAGATAGTTACCACTTCGTAACAAGATAAAATCAAAGCATCACTCACCCTTGAATACATCCATAAAAGGGGAAACTGAAGCTGCTGATAGCTGTCCCGACAGAAAACAAATCAAAAATTAAACCTAAAACATCATAAATACAAATATATAACCCTAGGATAAGTAGGAAAGGACCTAAATCCAAATAGATGACAAGTTTATGCCTAGGAAGGCCAGTCGGTCCTTCCTATGCTTGTACCGAATGGTCCAGACGCGGTAATTGTCGTACCTATGCGGGGACACTATCTCTCTTTCATATTTTGGACACCTGCGACAGCCTTCTGAGGTTGGGGGAGCTTCGACCTCATTTTTCGAAGGCTCCTCGTAGTATGGTGTCAGATTGGACTTGTTGAAGGTGGTAGAGCTATTGTAACTGCCCGAAAAGTCAATCCAAAGTACATCCCCACAAAATAAGTATTCATCCTCCTTTAGCACAACTAGAGCTGGAGCGGCATATAGATGTATATTCTCATGAGTCAAACCTCGAGCAAGTAAATCTAAAATTTGTTTCTCCGACTCTCTATACTTGGAATGTATTTGATAAACAAATCTATCAAAAGAAATAAACCTAGCACCAAATCTATTTGGGAATACTAGTTAGCTCCACATATTCTCCACTGTGAATTAGTTTCACATTAGGCTTGAATGTTCTGTTGGGTGTACTCTTGCTCCTTGATCCTAAGGTGGAATTCTGCATGTAAGATGAGACGGCAACAAGACCTCTCCGCCTTCAAGGCTAAAATCTGAACATTTTGTAATGTCCGATAAGGCATTAGACAATCTCAATCCCCTCAGATATAGAATTCTCCTCGAACTCCACTAGCCCAAATTTGAATACATGTTACTCAAACTCAATTGTGTACACTTCTACTGAGAGATCTCGTTGTTGTAGATGATGAAGTCTCGCGAACAAGTCTTGATTGTAATGAATGGGCGGATACTCACGCTGCATCTCTAGTTTCATCTTTGGATCAGGTAGTGATTTTATTCTTCCCTTCATACAAGTGTAGATGCTTCAAATTTTCTCATCAGAGCAACACACTCTTCTTTAACTTGATGAAGGCTAGTTTTACCATTTTGTTCGGTGAAATGTCCTGGTACTCAAAGACACATTCTAGTGCCTCGCGCAACTCGATGAGCTTGTATGGATTCAAATATTGAATGTCGCCCTACACTCAAAAATTCTGGCTTCTCCTCTGATATTCCATATCAAATCTTTCGGGTATTAGTTCTTCATCAGTAGAAAATGCTCTATGGAAGAGATTAACTTCATCCTTTCGATCTGACAAATCACTGTTGTGGCTACGGATGACCCTTCCATATTATTCTCTCAAAGGCGACAAGCTTATATTGCACTTGAAGGATTTCCCTAGAAAGTTAATGGATATTTCATTAGAAATTTCTCATAAGCGACATAGTATAATTTTCTCCCGATCAGGTTTTCAACAACTATCTCCTCAGTAGCGTGGTTAGGGTTTGGGTTTGGGTTTGGGTAGGTGGAAGAGGGCGAACGGGGTGATATGGGCAAAAAAGAAATGGGTTTTCAATTTAAAAAATTCAACAAAGATGTGGGGATTTCGATAACCCTAGAATAGGATTAGGATAATGCTAGTTGTAATACCAAATGACATCAAAGTTAACCAAAAACAATGAGAAAACGAAATATTATCGATAAACCAAATAGGAAATTACAGCCAGACAACTGAAATAGCAAATAAAAACAGATACGAAATATAGGAAATCTAAAACTACAACAAGTGACAGCACAAACTCAACTAGGGTGGATCTCAGGGTGGTGGTGGTGATCGGTAAGGGTTTGAAAGGCGGCAGTATGGTGGACAAGGTGGTTGGCAAGCATAAAACAGCAAAGCAACGATTTTCCGGGTTCTGAACAGCAAGCATGCGGTAGGTGTCAACTTGGAACAACCGTCCAGGATGATGGCAGCAAAAGGGGATAACTAGAAAAACAGCGGCAGCGATGTTGGAGGGTTGTAACTGCGATGGCAGCGAAGTGGGAGGGCTATTTACAAGTGTTGATAGAAAGGGGAAGGGGAGAAATGGGGTTCTTGGGAGGCAGTCACAAGTCGGGAGGAGTGCAATGTTTGGAAGGCGGCGGCAAGGTGGACTGCAGAAAAACAGTCAATGAGGGTTGCTTCCGGGTGGTTGCATCAGGTACGGCGATGGCGACAGCCGAGGTAAGGATACATGAAGAGTGTGCATTTTGCATTAAAATATCAAAAATTTATAAAAAGAGAGCTAGAAAAGCAACACAAAAGGTAAAGTGTGTTCGGCATTGGCCTCAACCACACTCAAAATAGTGGGGTCACATACGTGAGCATCCCAAATAAAAGGTCAATCCAAAGAAAAAAGAGTTGGATTGTTACAATCTCTACGAGAAAAAAAATAAGGGAAAGTCGAGGATAGTCACCGCCTCAAAACGACATAGAGTCAGAGCACCACTCGTCCTTCGATACAATCCAAGAAGTGGAAACTGGATACACCAATGGCTGTCCCGACAAAAGACACAACAAAAACTTAATTTTAAATATCATAAATACAAATATAGAACCCTAGGATAACTAGGACTGGACCCCACTCCCATTAGGAGGCAATTCCATGCCTAAAAGGGTCGCCTGGTCCTTCGAATGCTTAGACCAAATGGTCCAGATACGGCAATTGCCACGCCCCTGTGAGTGGATGCTATGTTATATCCCAATTATGGACACCCACATCAATTAAACTTTGAGGTTAGCATGAAACCAAATGTAATGAATGAAACTGAAAAAAATCATTCAGATTATAAAAATAGGATAAGCAGAGACTTAGCTTAGAAAGACAGTCCATTACGTGCAAGTTATCATGTGAGCAAAAGTGTAGATAAGACCTAGTTGATTGTTGCATGGGCCTTGAAAATGATAATTCAGTTTGTTACCATCTTATTTAAGACAATAAAAAATCATAGCCTCTTAGAGATGACTATGATTTTCCAACAACTATCTCCTAAGAGGTAATTAAAAGGGAATCACCTCTCGAAAGAAAGTAAAGCAAAAATATATTAAGAATATAAAAAATGCCAAGTATAATATCTCATTGAAGATAATGAATCATAAGTGGTGTGCTGATTATTTGTTAAATGTGTATTTCAAGGTTTATTATTTCACAGCTATCAAGATGATGAGATGAATCCATAAAACAAATATAGAATTATACTACTTGATAAATGTTCTTACAATTTCAAAACATAAAAATTTAAGTGAAGATCTTGGAGATTCAAAAGTTTATTGGCGTAAGTGTAAAAGTTTTTAAAATTCAATGTACAAAATTGAGTAGAGCTTATCAAATAATCTCAAGGATGATAGATACATTATAAATTGATTTTATTTTATTTTTCCAACAGGTAAAGGTATTTCATGGGGTTAATTTTTTATTTGTTCCAATTACATCTTTATTAAATTATATGCATAAAATATGTTGATACTATTCTAATATATGCTCATAAGCTTAATTGACAAATTATAATAATGATCACCTATAGGTCATAACATACATATCAATAGCTGAAAATAGAGAACATCATATTGCATGGCCAGGAGCAGCACACCCTCAGTGTCATCTACATGGAGGGGCGCAACACATAAAAAAGACACATTATTTACTCCATGCATGAGCAATGGCACATGGCGCAATCCCCATTACACACAATAAATTGTTTTTTATGATTTAACATGAAAAAATAAAGGGAAATTTATGTATATACATTGCAATTCTTATGCATTTACATATCAAACACACAATTTAGAATTTAATTACATGATGCTCAAAATTTTAATATCACATCAAAAATTCAACAAATGTTAATTTTTTTAAAGTAATATACTGTTTCATGCATATTTTTTGATGTGATTGCGACAAAAAATATTATATATATATAAATATTAAACTTTTGGTGCTAAATATTAAATAGATAAGAACTAAGTGATACAACAACAACAACAACAAAGCCTTAATCCCACTATGTGGGGTCGGCTACATGAATCCTTTTTCTCCATTGCGTCCTATTTAGTATCATATTTTCATTTAGTTCTAGTAAATTAAAATCATTTTTAATACAATAAGCCCAAGTCTTCCTAGGTCTACCTCTGCTTTTCTTAACACAAGTCGAATTTAAAACATCTACTCTCCTAATCGGATCATCTAATGGTCGACGTTTAATATGACCAAACCATCTAAGACGACTTTCTCTAATTTTGTCTGTCACAGGAGCTACACCAACCCTATCACGAATATATTCATTCCGCATTTTGTCTCTAAGTGTAAAGCCACTCATCCACCTAATCATTCTCATCTCGGCAACACTTAACTTATTATTATGCTTCTCTTTTAAAGGCCAACATTCAGCGCCATAGAGCATTGCAGGTCTCACCACCATCTTATAAACCCTAAACCCTAAACCCTAAGTGATAATTATGAAAATTTCATAAAATCTATATATAAGACCTCTTATCATGCGATAGAAAATACTCAAAAAGGAATTTTTTTTTTCACTCAGACGCAATAAAGAAAAAAATGCAATGATGCCAAAAGTGAAAGGAGTTATGCCAAAAGCAATTGAGAAAGTGACGGAAACAAGCACATTGGTGTGAGAAAAGTTTCGATTTGCACAAACAAGTACATGAATCAAGATTCTTTCAATTAAAGCTCCTTCAAATCCCATAAATTATAACTATGCATTTTATAAATCACGTCCTAAATTTAAAAGATTATTTTCAAAAAGATACGATGATAATCTAATGTTTAAAAGCTTCTTCCCTTTTGCATTGGATTTAGGTTAGATACTTTTGCCCAAAAAATCAATTCCTTCTGTTCCGCATGTTAAGTTTTTTAAGATAACAATAAATTTTCATCCTACATGTGGTTTTCGGTTTTTCACAACAGCTAGTGTCAAAGAATGTCATGAGGTTTAGGCAAAACTGTAAGCCATGGTTGATGAGGATGGATTTGTGAAGATTGAAAAACTAGATAAAAAGATATTGACTACTAGAAGATACAAAATGAAAACTATTCTTTATGAGAAGCAGCTTAATCTTCCTCTCCTGGAGACAAAGTCAACATCCATGAGCCAGAAATTTATTATCTGTAGGGCAACAGGTGTTAGGAGCATGCACATATCACTTGCAAAAAAAATCTTGCTATTAACATGTTTTGCAAGTGAAAACCACAACAAGAGTGGAAATTATATTAGTGACGGAAGGAACCCCTACAGGAGACAGATACCGAATTCGTCCTAATCAACAATGTAATTCATTTAATTAATTAACTTCGACTATAAATTTTTATCTTGAGCTTAATTGCGTCATTGATTAAGAAACTCATCAAAACAGTAATAGTAGTTAATAGAAGCTCAACGAAGGCTAAAATCAATCCTAAACGAAGAGATCCAAAGACAACAACCAAGGTAAGGCTCTTATTCTTCCTCCACTTCTTCCACTTCTTCTACTAGGCATATTAAACAAAAGAAACATAATCATGTGAAAATCACACATCAAAGAAGTTAACAATAATCAAAGAAAAACTAATTCGAAAGCACATGACAATTAAGGTTGTTATTGCAGAAAGGAGAAACAAAAGGAAGAAACTACTTTCAAAGGAAAATTAAATAGACAAAACCATAAAACAAAAAGCTAGTGATTTCACTCATAACAGTGATTTAGTAAGAATCAATCCTTTGGACTGATAGTTTGACAGTCTTAAATGTTAGATTTATGTATGAATTTTCAGTCTATTTCACAGAGCAAGTTAATTCTGGTTATCATGTAGAGAGCAATCAGAATTTAACTATTTCCAAATATGAACCCTTAAGCATTATGGGAATTAGTAATATATAAATCAGAATTGGCAACATGGCTGTATTAAAGCATTACAAGGTACAACTTATTATAGACATGTAGAGAAATTCAAGTATAATTGAATAGAAATATGGAAAGATGAAGATCAATATAGCTTGACGTATAACATTTAGCCCTGAAGATTGTGGAAATCTTTATGCTGTTCCGCCTTGGCAATCTACAGCACTTGCAACTTTCCCACATGCTCCACCAACTTTGCAGGCACCTCCTCCGCTAAACATAATGCTCATCATTCATGTGATCAATTACTTTGCAACGCATCATCACCTTCCTACTTTCCATAAGCAGCATGCCATACACTATTTCATTGTTTAAAAAAACATTTTTCAATCATGAATTAATTTTAACCTATTTTCCCCCTTATTATGGGCTATGTTCCCTCATATTTTTCAACATGATATGAGAGCCACAATATTCTACCTTTCATCTTCATTACCATCTATCTTTCATGCGTATCTACGTTCCACATCTTCTAAAAAATCAAAACTCTTCCATTCAAGCATTAGTAAGTTGTTTTGTTTAAACCGCAATGGCGGTTAAATACAAATTTGACATAAAAGAAGAACCTCTCCTGGTGTCATCTCCTGCTATTAATTAAGATCACATGAAAAAACCAATATCCTAAGAAGCTTCTTAAAGTCAATGATTGTCCAATTCAATACAAAAATTGTCTACACTAGCAATCATCATCCGTATGATTAATTAAAAAATAATATGGCCATGAATTCTTTCAATGTAGAAAATATAAATGCACAATCCTAGATCATGGATTCTGGAACCTCTGATCAATGATAGAGGATGCCTCCTCAAATATATAGTCAAAATTGTCAATGGGTTAACATATCAAGTAATTAGCATTGGAAGAATCAATGCAGCTCTCTGATTCACAACTCCACTCCCTTAATTCTTAAATTTCATTCACCCTATTATCAATCAGCAAAATTATCAAATATATGAATTGTAATGCAAATTTTCTTTCTACTCCTAGTGAAGTTCAAAATAGGCGCTTAGAAAGGATAATTAGCAAATTGAAAGAAAATATCAGCCTTCACCTACTAAATTATGAAAGGGGTGCAATAAAGCAAAAAAACAAAAACTTACCTCGATAAATATCATCTTTTAATGAATGTATAAACATATTGTGGCACCTTTGCTTTGGGGCCCAAATTTTGTCTATACCTAAAAAGTTTATTTTCTACTTATTTCATCAGCACAAAAATTGCAATGTTTTAGTATGAAACTTGTTCATTATCTAAGCACACTCAAACATCTTACCCATATCATCCTTATAAATCCTCCCAACCTTTTGTAACCATCCTTAGTGACCTTTTGGGTCCCATCTTGAGTGGACATTGTCTTGAGTGCTAAGTACTTTCTATCTTTTATCAATGACCACAATAGAACCTCTTAGATTTTTCTAATAAAAAATGAGTATAACACCAATTTTATTGTTTAAAAAGTTCACACTTTCATAAAGACCCAATCTAAAACTCAAGTTCATGTATTCAAGACTAAGAATGGAAAAGAATATTTTAATTACATAGTTAAAAAATATTACCTCTAATAAAGATTTTTTCAAAAAATTTTTAGATATTGTTCAATCAATTAAAATCTCTAGTATCATTCCAAATTACTACAGGGTGGTTGTCATTAATAACTCATTTTTGTTGCATATTTCATTAATTATATCAAATATTTTAAAATTTAAAACTCCATGCATAATCTCACAAAAGAATATCCCAAATGTAAACTTATCTCTACTAATCCTCCCAAAATATTCAACTATTTTATTTTTGTGCATGTTCCTTCTCATCAAAGAAGTAGACCAAATTTGAAAGCTATAAAATACTTTTTCATTGGCGACTCTCCTTACCAACAATGCTATAAATGTTGGTTTCCAATATCAAAAAATTATAATGCAGCACTATTGATGTAACTGAATTCCATCAATGGGAGGACGTACCTTGGTGTATGTTTTTTGCTGATGATATCCTTCTCGTGGATAAAACGAGAGAAAAAACCCAAGAAAAACTTGAACTATGGAGGTCTACATTGGAGTCTAAAGACCTTCGTTTAAGTAGAACTAAAACTGAATACATGGAATGTAATTTTAGTAGTAATAGCTCTAGTGACAGAAGTGTGACTTTGGGTGATCAAATTATTAAAAGGTGTGAACAATTTAGACATCTTGGGTTCGTTGTTCAAAACAATGGTGATATAGATGGGGATGTTAATAGTAGAATTCAAGTTGCTTGGTTGAAGTGGAGGAATGCTTTGGGCCTTTTTGGGCCTTTTGTGGCCTTTTGTGTTATAGAAAAGTACCGCTTAGACTGAAAGGAAAAATTTATTAGACGATGGTGAGACCTGCAATGCTCTATGGCGCTAAATGTTGGCCTTTAAAAGAGAAGCATAATAATAAGTTAAGTGTTGCCGAGATGAGAATGATTAGGTGGATGAGTGGCTTTACACTTAGAGACAAAATGCGAAATGAA
>NW_018252507.1:423793-433784 GCF_001263595.1 Phalaenopsis equestris
AGTCGTCTTAGATGGTTTGGTCACATTAAACGTCGACCATCTGATGATCCGATTAGAAGAGTAGATGTTTTAGATTCGATTTGTGTTAAGAAAGGCAGAGATAGACCTAGGAAGACTTGGGCTTATTGTATTAAAAATGATCTTAATTTACTAGAACTAAATGAAAATATGACACTATGTAGGACGCAATGGAGAAAAAGGATTCATGTAGCCGACCCCACGTAGTGGGATTAAGGCTTTGTTGTTGTTGTTGTACTATTGATGTAACCTTCTTAGAAAAAATCCTCTTTTACCAAGACTCACATTCAGAGGGAGAATAACAACTCTATGATTCTAAGTTTTGCAAAAATAATGTTCTTATTTATTTGTTTCTTAGCTAATTCCTCTCCCACTCCTACTTGACTCACACCCATATGAATCTCACTCCATCAGCAACTCCTAATGGCCGGCTAAGAAGAGATTTAGAGAATAATTTAAGTTGTTGTTAACTTAAATCCGCTAGACACTCAAAATAGATAACCTAAATCCCAAGAATTGATAAATCTAGAATTCTCAGAATATAGTCGTAAATCTTGGATTTGGTAAATTCATCCATTCAACGGATTTAATGGGATTTATAATTTATTGAAGAATAGCGAGGCATAGGATAGTTATATATAATTGTTTTGATTGTTGCCTACCTCTTGCTTTGCACTATAACATGCATTAACAGCCCTCAACAAAGACCAGAACACTAATTCTTTTCTATACTCATTTGCTCCACCAATCTGGCCTGCCACAGACTGATGACTTCCAAAGGACACATTGCAACTATTTCAACTCCATCTGTCACCGAGGCCCTCATAATTTGCGACATCACAACTTTGCATTAAGATCCAACAATCCCTCCAACTCTTACTATCACCTCCCTTCTGTTATCACACTTAACTTGAACCGAAGAGCTGAGTAACCACCATTTTCCAAAGATATTCTTAATTGACTTGTTTTGTATGAATTTGATTACTGCTTTTTGGTTTCATCTTGCGCCACATCTCACCCGCTCACAAAGGTAGGACAAAATGAGCCTTTAGTTGTCAATATTATTTCAGTATAGATCTGTGGAATTCTGAATTTCCTATTTTAGTATTATTCTCTTTTATGCTCTTTTCATTATGTCATATTTCTTTCTTTTTCGAGTTAGTTAATTTTTGATAAGTTGTAAAGGTTGTAATTAAGTTTGTCTAATTGTTCCTTAAAATTTAAGGAGAAGAGTCGTAATTAAATTATTTAGAAATAAGAGAGAATGATTTTCTCCACCTTTCATCTTGGTATCAAAGCTAGGGAACAAGCCATAGATCCTCCTTCAGTGCTAGAACACGATCGTCTCCAATCCCTACGGGCATCTCTCGGTAACAGTATACATACAGGCTTTCATGTGCTCCTAGGTCGCTCCTCCCTGCAGGTCATATACCTACAGGCTTTTGACTACTATATACTTCCTCCCAGGCGCTCCTCCTGACAAGCTTTCGTCTAAGCATTTCCTCCCCGTAGGCTTCCTTCCAGGCATTATTCTCTGTAGGCTGGTCTTTCTTGCAGCCTTCCAGTTCCTCTGTCAGATAATCTTCATGTAATGTGTTTACCTATAGGCAATCTTTCCCTGTGCTTAGCTGTCAAGTGCCACTTCTTCCAGTGCTTGGATGTGAGGCATAACTACTGCCCTGTGCTTTTGCTTTGGTTGAATTTCTCTCTATGGTGAAAATCTCAAACCTACTTTGGTTTGATTATCCCTCTAACGGAAATCCAAGGGAGTTGGACATTCTCTCACTAGCGGAAGTCCAAAACCTATGAAGAGAACTCCAACAGCCGCAAGAATTCACTCCAGTCACCGAAATTCCTTCTATCGAGTTGCATACCCTTCCTAGCTCTTCCCTGCAGCCTAAAATCCTTGTTGCAGGCCCTTTCTCCGTTGAATTCTCCCAGCAGCAAGCTCCTCTTCTGTAATAGCCACTCATCGGACCTTTCTTCCGACAACAATTGTCACCAACTTCCTCCCTGTAACAAGTTGCATCCCTAAATACACATAGGGTTTACAGTATGAAGACATCGGGTTCCACTTCAGATGTTAATCGTCTATTGTAGGAAAATTGCAAGAAACTTAGTAACACAATTGATAAGTGTTGGAAATTATATGGAAAACTTGTAGAATGAAAACATGAGCAAGGGAGTTAAGACCAAAACAAAAAGGCCCGTGCTGCTACCGTTTCTTAAGAATTGAACGACTCTACCCCTTTCACCAAGGAACAATTAGAGGTGCTGAAGAATCTTCTTTTGTGCACAACTGAGCAGTCTGCCAACTTGATGATACACCACGGTATAATGTCCTCTTATCTCACTGACAGTGGAATATTTCGGACTTGAATGATAGAGTTAGGTGCTTCTGTTCACAGGACAGGATATATTCATGCTCACACCAACTAACAAAAGTTTACCGACTCCAAATTTCTCCGACTTGCAGATGAATCTCACTCCAAGATTATTGGAAAAGGATAAGTGAACGTTTTCAAAGATATATAGCTCTGTTCTGTGTAATATGTTCCCCAATTAGATTACAACTTAGCATCAATTAGTAAGTTTACTCAAAACCTAAACTATGTTACTAAACTTCATTCTAACACTTATGAATTTCAGGTGGTGGATTCAAGAAAATTGATCGATAGTGTTGAATTATATCAAGGCTTATATCTGGTCAAAGTAATCTATTCTCTTAACACACAAGTGTCGTCTTCACCATCATCTTCCCATATTCCTGAGTTTGTTACATCTGCTTTTGTTGAAAATCAAGTTCTATTATGACATCACGTATGAGTCATCCCAATTTTCATTATGTTGCAATGTATTATTATCATCTATTTATTAATAAAAAATTAGAGTTTTATCAGTGTGAATCATGTCGATTGACTAAGCATACTCGTCATGTCTACATCTATTTAGTACAAACCATCACATCATTTCTCTATCATCTACAGTGACATTTGAGGACCATCAAAATTAAAAATCATTAATGAAGTTGGAAGGTTTATCTTCTTTATTGATGACCACACTAGAATCAGTTAGGCATTCCTCATGAAAGAAAAATCTGAAACTGCATAAATCTTTCAATCATTCATAACATGATTTCCACTCAATTATAATACATAATTCAAATCCTCAAATTGAGAATATAAATAAACCTTGTAAAGAAAGGTATTATTCATATGAGTTCCTGTGTTGAAACTCCACAGCAAAATCGGATAACTAAGAAGAAGAATATATATCTCCTAGAGATACCTAGGTCCACAATGTTGTCTCACAATGTCCGAAAAATATACTAGGGAGATGTGCTCACAGCTACCGCCTATCTCATTAATATAAGGACAAACATAGTCCTTGAATCAAGGCCCCTATCAATATTACAATGGCAAAATACCCTCATGTTAGAGCTTTAGAGATACAAAAAGATGTCTATTCCAAATGATGGGAAAATTCATCTGACAGGGTAGATTAATACATTTTCCTCAAAAAAAACCCATGTCTAACCCAACTACTAACACTGATTCACAATGGCAAGGTAATACCAATTTTAGAAATAATTTAAATATTCATATTAAGCACAAGAACTTGCTCCAAATAGTCATATATACAACCAACCAGTATATTTCCTATGAGAATTAACTTTTAATACGACTCTACTATAAGAAGCTTTAAAATTTCTGAATTAAAAATACAAGTCATGAAGATATTCAAGCCCTTGAAAGAAACGGTACTTAAAAGCATTTAAATCTTCACAAAGAGAAGAAAACTATTGAATACAAATGAATCCTCAACGTGAGGTATAAAGCAAAAGAAAATGTTAATCAATACATAAGAAGACTTCTGGAAACATGTTTTATTCAAACCTATTGCATTGATTATAAAGACGTTTATCCAAATTGTTAAGAACACTACCAGGGTTATTTTCTCTAAACTATAAATTTAGATCCGTCACTCCAACAACTAGATGTAAAAAATATCTTTCTTAATGAATCATAAAAGATTAAGTCCATATGATAATACCTCAATGACTTTACAGTAACAAAAATAAAGCCCAAGCCTGCAAACTCAACAAATCCTATATGGCTCAAAATAACTAATAAAGATGGGTTCTACAGATTCTCCATGGCGATTAAAAGATATGGCTACTCTCAAGAATAATCTAAACGCACTTTATTTACCAAGAAATTATCTAAAGATAAAATTTTTATCATGAAGGTGTATAGATGATATTATCTTAATAGGGAACTATGAATAAGAGAAAAAAATGGAAGGTGTATTTCCTAAAAGTTTAAAATCAAGCATGAGGGCATAATAAAAAATTTTATGAGGACAAAAATAGAACTATTCAGTAAAGGAATATCCATCTCAGAAAAAAAAATACACCTTCGATATACTAAGGAAAACTGATATAATTAGATGTAAAGAAGCAAGCACAATCATAAATATATTAAACCTAGTTGGGGCAAAAGAAGACTGAAACCCAAATGACAAAGGTACTTGTACAAAAACAACAACAACAAGCCGTTACCCCACTAAATGGGGCCGGATACATGAATCATTTTTCATTTAATTCTAATAAATTAATATCATTTTTTATACATTTGACAAACGTACTTATAATTAGTAGAAGAACTCATCTATCTCACACTAGACTAAATATTTATTTTCTTGCTAGTGTTTTTAGTCAATTTATGAAAAACCTCATAAAGGAGCACCTTGATGCAATATATAAGATATTATTGTATCTCAAAAAAATGCCTTGAAAAGAGTTCTTCTAAAATAGGAAGACAAATACAGGTATCAAAATCCTTACAACTAGATATGCAATAGATCAAAAATTTACTATGTTTATTTATATGGAAAATTTTAGTTGCTTAAAGAAGCATGAAGCAATTTGTGATAGCTCGAAGCAGAAGTGAAACAAAATTTAAGATCATGGTCTATGAGAATTATGAAGGTATGTAGCTTACATATCTTCTGGATAATTTAAATATTTTTACTACAAAAATTGTAATAATGACGTATGACATTCAAATTACTATTAACATTGCTAAAAACCCTATCCATAAGGAAAAAATAAAGCATTTTTAAATTGATAGATATTTTATAAAGAAAAAAATTACTCAAGAAATCATTCAAATAAGTTAAATTCCAACAAAACTTTTGACTACTAATATTTGTTACTAAAGCTATTAATCAATCAAAATTTAACAACCTTATTTCAAGATCATACTTGTCAAAGGCAAACAGTGTACCATAGCACAAAAATCCTTATGATGTAATACCACATAACTCATGGCACAACGAACATAATTTTAAAGAGGGTGTAAAATATTAAATAAATTATTGATAAAAAACCACTAAATATAAATAGTTACCAGGTTACTAGGTTAAAAGATAAGCCATCATTATAATGAAAAAAATCAAAATTATACTTGAGTAAAAATTCAACGTCTCAACTAATAGATAAAATTGATGGTATCAGTAAGAAAAGGTTTGTAATCTTTCTAGAAGCCATAACTCAAAGTCATTAGCATATGTTCAGTGTCAGTTATTTATTCTTCCAATCACTTAACACTCCTAATCATCTAACACTTAAGTCATTAATACCAAATAGTTCACGTAGTACTTAACCCAATTTTAGAAAAATTAATAATAATAATAATAAAGTTTAGAAAAAACAATATCAATTTTTATGGCTATTTCTTTATGAACAGAAAAATAGATGAGAAAACGAAACTTTCACATATGAGTTTATGAATAATTTACTAAACCTTTTCAATCAAAATAAGACATTAGCACCAGAGAAGATGACTAAAATAAAAATAAATGAAGAAAGAATGGTTGTTTTAATGAAGTTTAAAAGCATCAAAACCCTCACTGAATGTTTAAAAGTCTTGAACAAAGTTGGAAGCAAAATGACTATGAAATTCTAAATCTTAAACAACTATTAAAGCCATTTGAAATGTGAGATTAGTGAGTCAAGCATCAACAGTATAATGACGGGCTCGAAGTGTCATCCATGGAAGTTCTCATACGAGATTGGTGAACAGGAGTGAGTCTAGACCGAGCAAGAGAGATGGAAGAGCACTGAGAGCTATACTGTCCAAGAACTCTTATGTGTGCTTAAAAAATTTGAACTCTAATCAAAATAGCGTGCATCATGAGAGCAATGTGTCATTCACCATTATGTAAATAACATAAATAGGACGTACCATTTAACCCCTACTTTGAATCTTGCAAATGACGCCGAGAGTGCACAACATCGTGCCATTTTATTCGACGCATATCTTTGTTGTAAGCATGGATAATCAACATAGATTCCCAACTTGTGGGGAATAGAAAAATCTTAATCCTATGCAACCTTATCTACTGCAACTTTAGCCTTCCAACTACCTCGGCCAACCATGCAAGCACCTCCTCCACTGGACTTAGTGTTTGCCATCCAAATAATTAGGTAACTTTGCAATCCCCCACCCTCCAACCTTCAATCAGCAAGCCACCAACCATCATTTTATTGTGTAAAGTAATTTTTACATTTTAAATTAATTATTTTGCTAATTTTTTTCCGCTGAGCTACGTTTCTCTCATAAGATTATATCTATTTTGTCGATTCGAACAAAAAAAAGTGTACTACTTTTTCTTATATTTCTTCAACAAAGAAGATTCATGATAATAATGAGTGACAGCAAAAATGATGTATTTTAAATGAATTTTAACTTAGAATTTTGATAACAACAACAGGATAAAATTCAATAAGTTTAGGATAAAATTCAAATTTGGATGTGAGTATGGCAATAAGAAGTTTAGGGATTTTTGTGAAACCAGTGGGAACTATGCTGAAAAGACATAGCAGCAACGCCATAACAAAAATAAATTACTGAAAAGATGAAATGGACCCTAAATGAAAAACGAAAAAACATGAATTGGCAAGCAGGATTGATATTATAAGAACTAAAACTTAAATGATCAACAAAAAACCTCAATTTCTTTGTGAAATAAAACACTTCAAGTCAAGATTTTCTAATGTAGAACTAAGATGAGACGTAAAAATTTTTGATAAAAAGCACATAAAATTATTATATTAAACATCTTAGTTTAAAATAATTTACTGCCTTCAATAAAAATTTAAAAACACGACAAATAAATTCAAAGAAAGAATATAGTAGCTTTTTACTAGAAAACATGTCTAGTACTTCAGGATCAAGGAAACAACAAATATATTTTGAAATTCACGCATTCTATAAAAACTATATTGTATCAAATTTGACTAAACTCAATTGATCTTCCAAAACAATAACATTAGAAGAAAGTATCAACAGTAAATATGACGCCAATATAATGAGGTAACCTCTCCGAAAAATCTTCGAGTCTCTAACATGATTTGAAAAAAGTAAATATTGGAACTAGAAATTTTATTCAAAATTAATTTAGTTTTTATACAAGTATTCGACCATTCTTTAAAATAATAAATTCTACAAAAAACAAACATAGTGGTGTTAAAGACAAATATAGTGGTGCCAAAAAGTATTCTACTATTATCAAAAAGGATACAAATCAAGGTTTTTTTAATAGCAACTCCTCTAAGCCTCTTAAACTGCAGCAAGATCATTTATTAAGCTTCTTATTTTTTTAGAGGAATCATTTTAGAAAGAAAATTTTAGTGTGGTCCTTTTAAATGATAGGAAATATTTTTCTATTTATTCATGGATTAATGATGAAAATGATAACATATGTATGCAATATAATCTCATTTAAACCAAATGATTTCTCAAATCCTGCGTTAAATTTTTGAGTTGTAATAATTTTTCATAGTTTTGATCATCCAAATTTCATTACTTTTCATATGGTTATTATAGGCCAAGTTTAAGATCAAGTCCTATAAAATTAAATAAAAAGGTTGGTCAAGTGCATCAATTGTTATTAAAATATGCATATGTAGCATGTACTAAGATTTAAAATGGTTCTAGGTGATCAAAAGTTCTCGATCATAGTAGGATCATATTAAGAATCAACATCGAGTTCAATCTGTTTGCACTAAACGAGGAGGTGCTTAAAAAAGCTATTCAACATGAACTAGCTTATTATATGCATTTTAAAGAATTGTTCTAAGCTATGACATATTTGTAGAAATAAGTGAAATTTATATTGATGAAAAAAAATTTAAGATGAGAAAACCAAATTTAATAAAAGAGATATAGATCATATGTAATATTAGTGGATAAACAAATAATTAACAAATAATATTACTAAAAGATAAAGTGGTATCTTCATATAATTGGTTTATGTATTGTAGATAAATTATAAAAAAAATTTGAGATGTATATCATGATATAATTTCTCGAGTTTAAAATTAGGGGATAAAATTAAAGCAATGCTTGGGATGTAATATACAATAAGATAGTACCTTCGAGATTTCAAATAAATTACAAAATTGCAACAAGACTGCTAATATTATATGATCCTAAATGTTTGATGGTAAAAATATAAACAATAACTAAGTCGGGCAGCATGAAAATGAGAATGTTAACAAGGATTTGTAGTAAAATTAATAATAATTGGTATTATACAATGTCGAGTAAAAGATGAAATTTTAAAAAAAAAGAATAGAAAAAATTTATATTGAAGGATTATGATATAAAAAGGTAGATCAAAAATAATTTAAACAAGTTGTACAAGAATATTTCTAAAAACAGACTTAAGCCCTCATTGAATACCCTATATGATTGAATGTAGGGTGAGAATTGAAGAAGCAAACCCCAAATATTTGATATATAGAAAATTATGAAATATTTTATAAATACTAAAGACATAAAGGATTGGATAAGCTTATCTTTGAACTATTTTGCATAAATGCAGAAAAAAGTTATCTTTAAATTACTCTTTAAAGTTAGATGAAATGTTCCAAAAACACAATAATATAAGAGATTGGATAAGACTGAAATAAAAAGGATAACGATTCAAACAAACTCCAGATAACCATAATATAAAAACATTCAAAACTGATTTGAAAATAATTCAAGATAAAGTAAAGTCTCTGCAAAAGTTTACAAGGTTTTGTACTCGGTACATGTCATCTCAAACACAAATAAAAAAATTTAGAAAGAGGAATATCACCACAACAGCAGTAATGACAAATTATTTTTGACCTTTCAACACATTTGAGTGGGAGTGATGACAACCAAATAAACAAAGTTCAATACCATATAAATTTTGCAAATCACTTGCCAAAGTTGTAGATAAAGAGTTTATTTAGTTGAATCTCAACCGCCACCCTGGATAAAATTTTAAGACTACAAAAAAAAATGACTATCAATTAGATGCAGACAAGGGATTTAAGAAACTCAAGACACAATAGGAATGCATATGCCCTCAAGTACGAACAGTGGACTATAATTAGCATATAAAAGAATCTTCAATTAAAAAAGCATATGAGATCGAGCCAAGAAAAATTTTAAAGCAAAACATATAGATCAATCTTCTCAGTCTTCTCAAGACAAAATAATAAAGAAACAATGAATCCTAGAGGTACCGATTCAAATCATTTAAAAGGAACTTCAAATGGAATCTGATTCTGAAATAAGTGGTAAATGTCTACAAACTTCAAGGCAGTAGGCTTGCTAGAATCATTAAAAAAAAGACTAAATAAAAAAGGGGGATAAAAAAGGTAAACCAACGATAAGATGCTCAAATGCTGTCAAGATTTTAATACAGAAAAGAGCATCATCATTGGCTTAAAATTTTGTTCTTCATATGGATATAAGGTAATAAAGAAATGGTTATAATTAATAAATACCTACAGCTGGACCATAAAAATAGACAGGAATCAATCCGACAACGCACTTATCCGTGTGACACAGTAATTGAAGGTTTAGCCTTTCACCATTAGGCCGTGTGTCCAAATTCAACCTCAACCATCCATCGCAACCCCCGACCCCCG